>NC_136262.1:270899159-271016659 GCF_964187855.1 Myxine glutinosa | reverse complement strand
CCACGTGACCGGAACCCACTTGGTGGCGGGTGGCGTAAGCTCGTAACTCAGATCTCGGCTCGCATCTCAAAGCAATAAACCGCCGAGCGACGGCTCGTATCTCGGAAAACTCGTAAGTTGGTGCACTCGTAAGTCAAGGTTTCACTGTATGTATATATATACATATATATATATATATATACATATATATATATATATATATACATATATATATATATATATATATATATATATATATATATATATATATATATATATACATATTTTTTTTTTTTATTATTATTTTTTTTTTTGTATACAAGATCGAGGCTCGTGAAAGAGCGAACATTAATCACACAGAAAGACAAACCGACACATAAAACATATAACATAGGGAGCGGTAGACAAGATGGGGAGAGAGGGGGAAGGACACAAACACAACATTTGAGAGCAGGGACCGAGAGACATGGAGACATCGAGAGATCTGAGAGAGGGCGAGGGCTTTGGGGGGGGGGCGGGCGTGGGAAGGGGGCAGTGGGGAGAGGTATAAAACATATGGACACTGCCAGGACTTCCAGGAAAGAAGTTGGAATTTCAAACAAGGTGGATCTGGGGTGAATTAGCGGGGGTAGAAATGTTATATATATATATATAACATATTATATATATATATATACATATATATATATATATATATATATATATATATATATATATATATATATATATATATATATATATATATATAGACTTCCGTTGAACTTGGGGACGACTAAGAAGAAGACCTTTGTTGGTCGAAAGCTTGTCAAATTAAAGTTCGACGTCCTGAAGCTACGTCCGCCGTCTGATTTAACCTCCAGATATATATATATATACTAGCAGAAGTACCCGCATTGCCGGGCGGGGGAGGGGTGGGGAGGGGGAAGGGGAGGGGGAGGGGAACGGGGGGGAGGGGCGGGGAAACGGGGGGGAACCCCTCGTTCTGGGTTGGTCGGCAAGGGCTGGCTCGCTGGCTCACTCCTCCCCTCTATGACGAGGTGGAGACACGCCTTTCTTCTCCGAGCCGACCGCGTGCTCAATGGAGGCAAATGCAGTTGGTAATAAATGCAGTTGGCAATAAAGGCTTTGGGTGAATTTGAAAAAGGGGATCTATCTATTTGAATTCGGTGCAATGGAGTATTAATTAATGGAAGACAAAGCCTTAACCTAATACACAGAATAAGGAAATAACTACCAACAAGGAGGAAATCTATGATTGGCTAACGTGATTGTATATGACCTAACTAAGGGACGCCCTTTAACCTTTATACACAACAACTGGAGGAAGGAGGGTGATATTTTTTACAACAATAAAAAAACACTTCTCATTTCCACAACAATATATATATATATATATATATATATATATATATATATATATATATATATATATTGTGAGAAACCACCGGTGAAACCACCTGTTCTCACGACCGATTTGGTGCCCCGCCCACCGCGTGACGTGGCATCCTTGGAGCCTCACGCGATCGGGGGGGAATTCGGCACGTGATTGGTGGAGGGGTCAGAGAGCGCGGTCGCCATCTTAGGCGACGCACACGGCTCGAAGGCTCCGAGTGGGAAATATCATAAGGGTTTTCCTTGAAGCCTCCGGACAGCCGAGTTGGGCTGGTCGAATACCGTTCTGTATTTTACGAGCGAGGAACTCCAGAAGAGAACGAGTGATTCCCGGCTTCGTGTTGGAGCTACTGGCCGACCGTTCCTGCCGGCCTTGTGCGGTATTCCATCCTGTTACCCTCCGAGTCCCGGAGGTCGTCGATTGGAACCGCGAGAGATATTACCTGCGTCCTGGTTGGAGCTCCTGGTGCCGACCGTTCCTGCAGGCTTTGTGCAGTATTCCATCCTGTTACCTTTTATGGTTTTGTGATCGAGCCAATAAATAATCGTGCCTTACCCCTAGAAGGCCGATTAAAACACAATTGTGTTTATTGAGTTCTCTTTTGTTCACTCCGTGGACTACTTGAAGCCCGGACATTAACGTCCGTATTCCGTGCTGGGATACATTCCACAGACGGGATCGCGACAAATAATTGCTCGTCCCTAGGATCATTCAAGTAAGAGCCATTCGATTGAGACGGGAATTCTGCAGTGGACGACATCTTCTGGCATCTGTTCATCGCCTTCTCACCAGCGGACGCCGTCTCGGAGGAACTTTCTCGCCGTAGGACGCTGTCTTGGGCAGAGAAGTGAATAGCCTCGGATCCCTCCAAACAACCGACAAAGGATAAGCGAATAGCCTCGGATCCCTCCAAACAACCGAAAAAAAAAAAAAAAAAAACGTGAGTATTTGTACGTGGTATTTTTCTCATTGGCAATTTGATGTGCGGGTGATATTGCGTAGTTTGTGTCGTATTCCCCCAACTTGAGTTTGGCCCCCTTGCCTCTCTATTGTGCTTGTGTGAAGTGTAACTCTTGTAGGGTAGATATTAATGTGGTGTATGGTGTTAACTATTGTGTGTGGAAAAAAAAACCAAACTGGTTCATTGTTAACCTGTTAATGCCTGTTAATGGCCTGTGCGTTAATAATTGCGTTATTGTTGCGCTATTGCGTTGCGTTGTATTGTGGCGTTGTTGCGTTATTGTTGTTAATAAGTGTTAATACTTGTTAATGGCGTTAATTGCCTGTTAGCGATTACCGCCATCATCTTGCCATGTGATTTGCACCTACTACAAATACTGGTTTTTAAAAAACGCCGTCTATTCGACGGGGTTTTTACTTAGGGGGGGAGGACTGTGAGAAACCACCGGTGAAACCACCTGTTCTCACGACCGATTTGGTGCCCCGCCCACCGCGTGACGTGGCATCCTTGGAGCCTCACGCGATCGGGGGGGAATTCGGCACGTGATTGGTGGAGGGGTCAGAGAGCGCGGTCGCCATCTTAGGCGACGCACACGGCTCGAAGGCTCCGAGTGGGAAATATCATAAGGGTTTTCCTTGAAGCCTCCGGACAGCCGAGTTGGGCTGGTCGAATACCGTTCTGTATTTTACGAGCGAGGAACTCCAGAAGAGAACGAGTGATTCCCGGCTTCGTGTTGGAGCTACTGGCCGACCGTTCCTGCCGGCCTTGTGCGGTATTCCATCCTGTTACCCTCCGAGTCCCGGAGGTCGTCGATTGGAACCGCGAGAGATATTACCTGCGTCCTGGTTGGAGCTCCTGGTGCCGACCGTTCCTGCAGGCTTTGTGCAGTATTCCATCCTGTTACCTTTTATGGTTTTGTGATCGAGCCAATAAATAATCGTGCCTTACCCCTAGAAGGCCGATTAAAACACAATTGTGTTTATTGAGTTCTCTTTTGTTCACTCCGTGGACTACTTGAAGCCCGGACATTAACGTCCGTATTCCGTGCTGGGATACATTCCACAGACGGGATCGCGACAAAATATATATATATATATATATATATATTGTTACGGATCGCGGTTTAGATGTTATGATGGGCCGAGCGGATGGTCCAACCGCGACCGTTACAGGATCCCCAATTGGCCCGATTCCACCCGACGTTGACCAGATCGCACCACAGATATTCAATCGGGAAACCTCTAAAGCGACCGAAAGAGAAGGAAAAAGAGAAGAAGACAGAGTACGGAGGAAGAACAGATTTATTATACACACACAAGCAATGGATGGAAGAAGCAGTCACACAGTGAATCGTTAACTTATACTATTCAATTTACTTAACCCCAGGACAACATTCAAGACAGACGACGTTCACACTTACACGGGGGAAATTGCAGGCAGGGATGGCGAAGGTGGGTTGCTGGAGAGGGAGGCAGGGTCAGGTCCCTGCAACCGGCAGGGCTGGAGGTAGCAGCTCCCAATTCTTCGCGTTTTTGGCGGGAAAACCCTCGGTCGCGTCGACGCTGCTGATGCTGTAGACGTCACGCGCTGGCTCGGTCACACCTGCTCCTCTCCTTCTGGTGGAGCCGTCTCCCTCCTCTCAGCGCGTCTCTCCAAAGCTGGTTTCCTCTCCAAGTACCTCTCCTTTTTGGCTTGGAGCGTCTCTCATCTCACAGCTCCTCTCGCATGTCATCGCTTCTCTCATCTCTCGAAGCAGTCCCTTCCAGTCGCTTTTATTACTCGGGGCGGAATCAAGCCGCCGGCTGCGAGGGCACGCCTACCGGGTCGCTAACCGCGGTGCTGGTTGGCTGTTAGGGCTGTCCGATTCCTCCTCTGATCATGACGACGTGCCACGCCTGTGAGTTGGCGGCTCCTACCCCCCTCTTCTCCGAGATGAGCACATGGGCAATGGTGGCTTGCGGGATTGAACACCACTTGCACCGCTTTTGAAAGGAACTTTGGGGAGCGGAGATGATTGGGGAAATTGAAAGGGGCCTACGCTTATTTCGTTTGATACAATGCAAAGTCAATCTAGTGGGAAACACATATTTAGCCTACATGGAATAAGGAAATAAACTATTTAAAAAGATATATCGTGGCCTGTGTGTAAGTTTCATGGAATTAACTAGGAGGACGGCTGCGACCATTATTTACATTACGAGGGTGTTACACACAACAAAACCATACTTTTCACATTCGTTACACTTCCTCCAAAATTGTTACACTCTTCAAAACCGTTACCCTTCTCAAAACCGTTACACTTCTCAAATTCGTTACACTGCACCCTCCTTTCTTCAGGCCCGTCCTCGGGCCTACAAAACTTTAACTTAGTGTGACACGTAGGTGTAATTCCCTCTACAATTAACCTGACCCTGAGTGTGACAATCTTAAAACACAAATAAGTATGTCCCCCTATTGCATTGCACCCTGTCTAACAGACTCAAGCCCACAGCTAACCGAATTACGGAAGTGTTCTCAAACTATACATTTACGGTGGGGAGCATTATTTACAGTGACGTTATTTCTTATTTACAACGCAACCCAGGACCTGTGTTTTTTTTTTCTTTTTAGGGAACAAGAAAAAGAAATTCCTGTTGGGAGGGAGGAGACAGCACGCATTGCATCGATGCACCAGTACCAATACCACCAAAGCACCCAAAAGCACCAAAAGCACCACAAAACACCACCAAAGCACCAAAAGCACCACTCGGTGCACAGTCACCACGGTTCATAATAAACACAACAAAACAACTGGTGGTGGTCTTCTCTTTCTCTGCTGGGCCGATGTTCTTCCCGACGTCTTCTGGCTTCATGCGGCCTACTTGGAAATAATAAAAAGCACAACTTGTGTTCGTTTTTATTTAGTATAGGGCCTCAGGGGCCAACTAAGGGTGGTCCACCTGTTTGGCATAGGTGCCACCTTACCGAGGTCCGCAAGCAAGATTCCCTGGCCACTATGGCCGGTCTCCAACAGAGGTGCCCTGCCCCCGAACCTGGGGTCCATCAAGTGGTACTTGGCCGCAGAACAGCGGTCCATAAAGTGGTACATCAACGCAATGCATGCTGGTTCTGGGAATCTCGTGCGCACAATGGCCACCTCACGCACGCTCCCCTCGGCACCCAATGGCGCACAGGTCCTCAAGTGGGAGACAAAAGGGGGGAAGGCAAATGAGCGAGGGGTAAGGTCACAAGGGTACACGTCAATAAAGGCAATGCAGGGTGAAGTGCGTACGGAGAGCGAAGTGAGAAAAACTCGTCCCTACCGTACGTCACTCCCCCTGTCACCTACACTACCCTTGCCCTTACCCCATATTTACAACAATTTACACCTTTACAAATCCGTCGCTACTGTCACGTCTTCCCCTTATTTCCCCTATACCAAATTCGTCTCCACAATCCCTCTACTTCAAAATTTGCCATCACCAAATTCATCATCAATCCTCATAAGGAGGAAGAGATGGAACATCAAGCACAATGTCACACCCACGTCATGATGCGTCTCACAATCCAAACATTTGCACAGTAAAAAATAATCAAAACATGGCATGGTGTGGAGTTCCTGTCACCTCAGGTGAGTGGATGCAGATGGTGCGAGGAGATCCTTCATCCTCACTATCCTCTAAATGATTTTAACACACTTTACACTACCCGGGGTCTTTCCCTGCCAATCCATTGGCCACTTACACTATGGGTTCTAAAAACCAATTCCCATTGACCAAACTGTGGTGCTTCTCAATTTGGGGTCTCACTCCCCCGATTCATCTCCCGGTGCCCTCGCACAATTTCTGGGCTGTGACGTGTAGCTCTCCCAGCAGGTCTACCCACCTGCACACCTCCACCACTGCAGTTGCCACCCGAGCTTACCTAGCTCCTCACCCTAACCTAACTAACTGGGGAAGACCCCTCCTGGTTCTGTCACCCCACTCGGTGCCCTCTGGCACTGGGCTACCCGGGTCCGTCCTCCGGATCCTCGGGCCCCATCCACAACAACTACTACCGGCTCCCAGAGCCCACCTGCGGCCTCACCTGGCCGACATCCTCACAGTGGTGGAGCGCCCAACCAACTACACACACTAACAGGCTACACGCCGAGCCATTTCCACAACACCAATGCACCCATCCAAAGACCATTCTTTCACCCGCACCACAGCTGCCAATATCCAACCACAATTTACCTGTACCCTCTACCTAACACTTACACTACCCGCCCCGGGTATCCGTGATGGGGGTCCACTTTTCCCCCATTCACACCTTCGCACCATCCACTCCACTCCACAATTTCCACCATACTCACTCCACGACCATCCATTCCAATACTCCATTTATTCCACACTACCATTTATTCCACACAGCCACATACCCTGTTGTTGCACACCTGTGCCCTCACACCTGGTGCCACCTGCACCCTCCTTTCTTCCTGGACCATTTGGTCAGCACAACACGCAATCACCACTACTCCCTCATACACTGCTCCATTCACCTGTTCAGTTGCACACCTGTGCAATCACACCTGTTCAATCCTCCAACACACGGCATCATCTCAGCTAACTACTCCCCTCTGAAACTTGCGCTTCCCAGTCGTCCCTTTAAACTATTGCGCTCCCACGTCATTATCATCCATACTAATCTACCTGCGTCCCCACTACAGGTATCAGTCACTAACTAAACCTTAACGTTACCTAATGTCAATCTCTTCTAGATCCCTACACACAATATCCTAACCCACCCGGGCTAGTTTTCACTGCCATCAACCCCATAAACTAGTGCTCCTTTGCCCCCCCGTTTGTAAGGGATGGTGGATTTGCCATCCCACCACATCGGGGAGGTCCTACTATCAATTTCGCTCGTCCAAATCCAACAAATCAAAAATTTCCCATTTACTGCCAATTCTACCCACTATTATAAATTTCGTATCAAATCACGATCACTATCACTATCACCATCATCACAGTCCACTATATCCTAGCCTTGGTGCGTCGTGACATCATTAAACTCAGTTCGTAAAGCCGAGCAATGAATTCGGGTGGTTTGGTCGCCTGCAGGTTGAATCCGTCCGGCTTTCGGTTCAAGGGAGGTGGTTTGGTTGGACCGAGGTTCCACGCACCATCTCGGCGCGGCACCTTGCGGTCCCGGGCCCGATGGCTCAATCTCCCCCGGTCGGAAACCCGTTCCCACGAGGGGGCACCGTTCCGCTTCCTCCCACTCGCCCTTGAACCGGACCGGTCGCCTCGCCCGACAAGGCCCGGACTCGACCGTGCGGGGCGGGGCCAAGCCCGAATCGGCAACGACGCTTCGAAGAGAAACGACGCAGCTTCGATCCGCGCCGGGCCCTGCATCCAACAAAGCACGCCGCGCCCCGAGCGCTCGCATCGGCTATCCATCGCCCTAACCGCTAACCCGGTTACCGTCGATGCTTCACTTGCATGCTCACACGCATCCGCTACCCCTTTCACCCTCACAAAACCCGGCATTCCAACGCCGTCCGTACCATCCACCAACGCTCTCCCTGTTACACACCACACCTCTCGCGCACACTCTTGCGCACACTTTGGTCCACACCTCTTCTCCGTTACGTCCTCCGTAACACTCACCATGGGCGTGCACTCTTGCATCCACCCACTAACGCGCTCACATGGGCTCTCCCACACCCGCGCTACCACCAACTCAGGTGTGCTTCCTCGCACGCGTTCCACCACCACATTACTCTCCGTGTCACACTCCGTACACCCCGACGTGCATTCTCGCTCGCACTCGGTTTCACTCCCACACTTTATAACACACCCACTCGCCGACGCACACTTTTTCCTCACACGCGTGCCATTTCCACTCACACGGGACCCTTCACCAACGCCCGGATGCTTCCTCGATCCCAAGCGCGCGACAATTCTTTTGTCGCTAAACATCCTCTTACAAAATCTCCCAGCACAATACACAACAGCACGACTCACCTGGGGGATCCTTTTCTCCACGCGAACCTGTAAACTTCCATTTGGATTAGCGAGTACATCATCATGATTTGAGCAGGGACTTTGTACATATTCCATTTCTCCCTGCAATTCCCGGGCTACCTCCGTCATCTCTTCAATTTTAATGCCCACTTCCGCTTTTTCTTTACTCACCTCGACGACCGCTGGCTTTAATAAAACACCCTCTACCTCATCGGTCGCCGGCTTTTCCAAACCCCGTGTCGCGATTTCTACCCCCGTCATTGTACCCGTGCTTTCCTCCGCTTCGCTCAACCGGCGCTTCTCGACCCGCGTTACCTCCTCGTGCACCCCTGGGACCCTTTCGCCCAACTTGCGGTCTCTGTCCCTCTGCTCCCTTTTCTCCCTATCGGCCCTCATTTCTTTCGTTGTTGCTTCAATTTGCTCAGTCTGAGCCCTCATCCGGTTCCCCATTACCCCCATTTGGCCCTCCAATCGCTCCCTATCAGCCCTCATTTGCTCACTGTTAGCCCTCATATCGTCCTTCTGCAGGTTGAGGGACGTCTGCATTTGTACCATAAATTGCTCCATGAGGGCCTGCATTTGGGCCATCCCTCCCACTTGTGCAGCGGGTGCGGCCGCCGCAGCCATGTGCGAGGCGCCATTTTGCGCGCCCGCAACCTCGTGCACGAGGACGCCATTTTGTGCGTCTGATACCCCCTCAACCGCCTCCTCATTGCTCTCCTCCTCCCTTTCTTCCCCTAAGTCCTGGGTTACCCCTAACCCGTCTATCTCCCCCACCGACATCCGATCGCCTTGATTGTCCATGGCGCGATCTCAAAATTCGGGTTTTATAAAACAAAATAAATTTTGGCAGCTTGTAATTTTGAGCGCGTTAAGCGCGCTTCGGGTCCGTATCTCACTCCCCGACACCAATTGTTACGGATCGCGGTTTAGATGTTATGATGGGCCGAGCGGATGGTCCAACCGCGACCGTTACAGGATCCCCAATTGGCCCGATTCCACCCGACGTTGACCAGATCGCACCACAGATATTCAATCGGGAAACCTCTAAAGTGACCGAAAGAGAAGGAAAAAGAGAAGAAGACAGAGTGCGGAGGAAGAACAGATTTATTATACACACACAAGCAATGGATGGAAGAAGCAGTCACACAGTGAATCGTTAACTTATACTATTCAATTTACTTAACCCCAGGACAACATTCAAGACAGACGACGTTCACACTTACACGGGGGAAATTGCAGGCAGGGATGGCAGAGGTGGGTTGCTGGAGAGGGAGGCAGGGTCAGGTCCCTGCAACCGGCAGGGCTGGAGGTAGCAGCTCCCAATTCTTCGCGTTTTTGGCGGGAAAACCCTCGGTCGCGTCGACGCTGCTGATGCTGTAGACGTCACGCGCTGGCTCGGTCACACCTGTCCTCTCCTTCTGGTGGAGCCGTCTCCCTCCTCTCAGCGCGTCTCTCCAAAGCTGGTTTCCTCTCCAAGTACCTCTCCTTTTTGGCTTGGAGCGTCTCTCATCTCACAGCTCAGCTCACAGCTCCTCTCACATGTCATCGCTTCTCTCATCTCTCGAAGCAGTCCCTTCCAGTCGCTTTTATTACTCGGGGCGGAATCAAGCCGCCGGCTGCGAGGGCACGCCTACCGGGTCGCTAACCGCGGTGCTGGTTGGCTGTTAGGGCTGTCCGATTCCTCCTCTGATCATGACGACGTGCCACGCCTGTGAGTTGGCGGCTCCTACCCCCCTCTTCTCCGAGATGAGCACATGGGCAATGGCGGCTTGCGGGATTGAACACCACTCGCACCGCTTTTGAAAGGAACTTTGGGGAGCGGAGATGATTGGGGAAATTGAAAGGGGCCTACGCTTATTTCGTTTGATACAATGCAAAGTCAATCTAGTGGGAAACACATATTTAGCCTACATGGAATAAGGAAATAAACTATTTAAAAAGATATATCGTGGCCTGTGTGTAAGTTTCATGGAATTAACTAGGAGGACGGCTGCGACCATTATTTACATTACGAGGGTGTTACACACAACAAAACCATACTTTTCACATTCG
Source organism: Myxine glutinosa (assembly GCF_964187855.1). Lineage (NCBI taxonomy): Eukaryota > Metazoa > Chordata > Myxini > Myxiniformes > Myxinidae > Myxine > Myxine glutinosa. The sequence continues at coordinate 271,006,284 of NC_136262.1, read as the reverse complement.
TTACACTTCCTCCAAAATTGTTACACTCTTCAAAACCGTTACCCTTCTCAAAACCGTTACACTTCTCAAATTCGTTACAATATATATATATATATATATATATATATATATATATATATATATATATATATATATATATATATATATATACACATACATACATATATATATATATGTGGGGGTTCAGACACCCCCCCCCCCCCAACTCCCCCCTTGTGTTCTATTATCGTTTGACCTATTACCAAGTATAAACAAGAAAATGTTCTGTTTTTGATTGATTTCTGTATACTCATAATACTTTCATGTTCTTTGGAAACCTGTTATCCCAGTATTAGGCTAAAGATGTTGCTCAATTACAAAAAATAACTAATTTGTATGTGTTGCTTTGTAAACCTTATCCATTATATTTCCTGTTAAAGAATTAAGTTACTGTGATGGCATGTTCTCTTACTGTCGAAATATTCCTTTGGAAACTTGTTATAAAAAGTTATATGCTTTGTAAATCCAGACCCTGATGATATAATCCCTCTGTGAAGACCAACCTATCTTTCCCAGTCCCCCTTAAAGGACTGCGTTATATCACTTTCATGTTTGACATTTTTACGACTTGCTGAACTCCCCCAAAAATCAGGTTTCTAGAAAGTAGTCAACATGTTGTTTGACCCTTTAATGACCTTGGAGACCACTACCTTGGAGACCACTCTGTCTTTCCTTTGTCTCGAGAGCTAAAACCACACCCCAATATTCCCTTTATAAAATGAAAGGCTTGACCGAATTATTTTTGAGCATCATGTTGGAATCCTGGTCCTTGTGGGCCTCAGTTTTATGCATTTTGCTTTCCACAAGCTTGTGTGTTTGATGAATCAAATAAATATCTGTTGTTCCTTCTCTCAATCATGAGTCTTGAGTCCTAAGTCACGGATCCATCAAATGGCGAGCCAGGCAGGAGTCAGCTCCGGCAGACTCGGGACGCGGCTCCAGGCGAGAGTGAGTGGGAAAAAACACCAGCTGGTTTGATCGGTCTGGGTGAGGTGAGCCTTGGGTTTATTTTGTTATAGACTGGGATGTTAGGCTAAATTGGAACTCACTCTGTCGCTCGGTGTCGTTTGCTCGTTTCCTGCTCGAGCCTGATCCTCAAACAAAATTTAAGAACGAGCCATTTTTGTGCTCCGGAGCAACTGGCTGTTTATAGGATTCGTCAGGGTAACGCTACGGGACGGGAGTAAGGTGCCCCAGCAGGGGGCACGAGATAAGGAATAAATTGGTTTCGAAAGTAAGGTTAGAAGCGTCATAAGGACGCCGGCAAAAGTAAGGTACGGTTAGCATATATGCGGGAGAGATCTCTGATTAGGCGGCTATATGCGGGAGAGATCTCTCGGGAATAAGGAGTAAGGTTACCTGGCGGTTAGCTGGACAGGTAAGATACGGTTAGCACACAGAAAGTTGAGATGAGGTGGTCGAACCTCTTCAGGAGTTATGTTAGAGAGCTGAGATGAGGTGGGCGTACCTCTGGAGTTAGGCTAGAGGGCTGTGAGGCGGGCGAGCCTCTCGGCTCTCGATGGCCTGAGGAAGCAGGCAAACTAATTGCATGTGCAGGATGAGGCGATTAAGGAAATAAGATAGGTAAGCGAGCCAGGGAGCGACCAATGTCGCTCGTTGAAGATCAAGACCCGTGGAGGGGTTAGGTAGATCAAACCCCTACCCCCCAAGCCCTAAGCTCTGTCCCGGGGCTTCAGGCAACACCCCCTGCGCAGCGAGCCCCCCCTGCCCCCCTTCCCCTGCTTCACCCTTCTCACCCCTTTCCTCCCCTTGTCCCAAAAATCCCCTTTTCCTCTGAATGAAATGAGACGTATACGAATGAATGGGAATTGCTGCACAAGATGCTCTGAAATTGATGGGTGTGCATGAATCCACGTGTGCTGTAATGTACGCGGTTAGTGTCAAGTTGGTCGGATATAAGGAAACGCATGAAATGCGAGCCGGTTTGACAGTCACGTGGTATGAGGAACATGAACGAATGTGGATTTTGATGACCACTTGATGTGCAACACCACTGTGTGGGCTTCGAATCATTGTGATTGGCCGCTTGTGGTGCGGGAATCCAGACCGGGATTGCCGATTCTGGCATCCATCCGAGGGTCCTGGTGATGTTCGGTAATTGACGTGTGTATTTTTATTTGTTTGGGACGAGAGGCGAACGGATGGTCTGGCGGTTCTTTTATGGTGTGCGAGCGGGCACATTGAAGTGTGTGAGGGGAGATTCAGTCGGCTTGGGGTTGGTGTAGACCTGGGTGTTCGTGAGAGGCCGCTGGTAAGGTGTGCGACAGGTACAGGGTGTGAAAGGAGAAGATGCAATCAACGATTACATTGTGTATTAGCGACTCGTGTATTGGTATATCCCTGAGGCAGCTCACCTTTAGGATGATGTTATGTCAGGTTTTGATGATGATGATGATGATGTCATGTGCATTTTGGGTCAGAGAGGTCAAGGGTCAGAGATCCTGTTTTTTGCGATGATTACGAGCTAGAGATGAGTTAATGACCAGCTGATTGACAGCTAACTATGTTGACAGCTCAATGTTTTGACAGCGGACTGTTATGACAGCTGTCAAACTCGTTTGAAAATACTCACGTCCCGACGCGAGGTAAACCCCGCCGTAAACGCGAATAGAGCGGCATGCAGGCTGGTTGCCGCGGCAACGGCCCTCGCAGGAAACCGCGAGGCGGGAGTTGGGATTTGTGTGGAAGCACACATTGGGATTTGTGTGGAAGCACGAAAGTGCGCACGAACCAAAAAACAAAAACAAAAAACGTCATGACGTCACTGCGTTGAAATTGGTTGCGCCAGGTCGATCGGCGACCTCATAATGGAATTTAAATCGGATTTTTGTCATGTGCATTTGACGTGTGCATTGTCGATTTTAGCGTCTATTCGAGGGTACGAGCCTGTGGGTTTCTGCCGTGCGGCTCCGTGGAAGTGCATGGAAGCTTGGGCATAGAGTCATTGTGCATGGAGACTGGAGCCGAGCGAGCCGCGAGTCACGTGTGCGCTGTATGGGGGGCTCTCGGTTTTGGGCAGTTGTTGTTGTAGTTGTTGTTGGATTGGATGGGAAATAAGAGTAGGGGTTTTGAGTTTGTTGAATTGGGTTCGGAGCATGGGATATGCTCAGAGAGCCTGCGATAACTTGCCTACTCCCAAGAGGAGTGTCGGTGAGCCAGGGAGACGTTCGTGTGTGTTTTGTGCGGTGTGCTGGACGCCATGTCAGAATGGTGGGCGCCTGCGACATGCCATGCATTGTCATAAGGAATACGTTGTTTAAGATGGAATTATAAGGGGGACTGGAAAGGAATAAACGTAATGTAACGCGAGGTATATGAAATGAGACGTTTGGCGTGGTCGGATGCAGGATTTTAGGGGAATAATGAATTTCCGGTTCCAACAGGAAGTCTTGTTCATGCAGTAAACGAGGTACAGTGTGAATGATGAGATTCAGAGAGATCTCTGAATGAGGTTGTCTAGCGCGGATGAAATAGAGAATAGCAGTTGCAAGATCGAGGTATGGATGTGATGCAGAATGGCAGCTGGACGATGCATCGATGCATTTGTGTTGATCGATGCGCCGGATGAAGACCTTTGGCTCTGCATTCGAGCCATGGTGGTAAGATTTAGTTATGAAAATGCATGTGGTTCTAAGGGCAGATAATGTGGGACAAGCTGCCTCACGGGCGCTGCAGGGAGAGTATTGGAAATTCAACAAGATTCTGTGTTCAATAATTTGAGCAGAAATGTCGCGTTTTCAACCGAACGCTCATCCGAGGGATGAAAACGGTCGAGGTTTCAACTGTCGGTATGTGTTGTGGTTCACGCCGGGTGAATGATGTGTGGATGGGTTGCGTAATGGCTAATGCATCTTGGAGATGCATCGGTGCAAAGACACAGGGAAGGTGCTGAGAGTGACACGGAGCACGAGTTGGTTGTGGCAGGTGCGAGAGGATGCACACCTGGAATGAAAGAATGCACGCTTGAGTTGGTAGTAGAGCACGTGATTGGGTGTGCGGAGGAGTTGTCACAGAGGAGTGGGCGCGAGGAGATGTGTTGAGGAATGTGCCGAGCGAGCACACGTGCGAAAGGTGTGCACCAGGTAGGGAGGGTGCTGTGGTCAGGTGTGTAACGAAGCTTGGGAGCGGAATGTGTGTACCTGGGAGGATATTGTTCCAGGCACGGAGATGGTAGAGCACGCCTCCCAAGAGAGGCTGTGGGATTTTGGCGGGAGTTCTTGCAGAGGCAAGATGCACCTTTCTTCGTTTGAAATTTGACCTTTTTTTGAAGTTCATTTGACCTATGTTTGAGAATGATTTGAGATCATGGGAATGATTTGGAATGGGAATGAGGTCAGAGTGAATTCGCTAGCCTTGAAAGGGCGACAGGCTGAGTCAATCTATTGGGTGTTAGTTCAACGAATTGATATAGAAGTTAAATCGGAAAAAGGAACAATATATTGTTGGTTAAAACTGAAATTGTGGACGTAATTTAATTTGTGGATAGAAGAATATCGGTTTCTGAAATTTGTAAGTTGTTGTGGTGGACGTCTTAATAGGTGATGTCCTTTGTTGGGGCTTGTGATACGCCTCTGTTATCTGTCTGACTGTCTGTGAGTTACAGTGTGTCTGGAGAGGAGGTCAGTCAGGTAGGATGGGGCCAGGTTATGGAGGACTTTGTAGGTCAAGAGGAGGATTTTGTACTGGATTCTCTGGGGAATGGGGAGCCAGTGAAAATTATAATGACGGGGGTGATGTGGTCACGGGCCCGGGAATGGGTGAGTAGACGGGCAGCGGAGTTCTGACCGTATTGGATTATTGAGGTTTGGTGATTATTGATGATTATCGAGGGTGAACCATAGAGAAGGCTGTCTTTGTGACCTGTTTCGTGTATTCATCGAAGGAGAGGGTTTGGTCAAAGATGGTGCCAAGATTCCGGTTGTGAGTGGAGGCGGATACTGGGAAACCGTCGATGTTGGGGGCAAAGTTATGGGTGGATTTGGTAAGCGGTTTTGGGTAAATGAAGATTAATTCAGATTTAGCATAGTTCAGTTTGAGGAAGTCGATTTGAAGCCAGGATTTTATTTCAGTAATGCAGTTTGTCAGGAGATGGCGGAGGAGCTCAATTTGGTGGAGATTAAAGCTGGATGTCATCGGTGAAGCAGTGGAATTGGAGACCATGGTGTATTGGCCATGGTGCACGACGGATTAAGTGATCGAGGGGGGATAGGTACAGGATGAAGAGGAGCGTTTTGGGCCAAGAACTGAACCTTGAGGGGGAGCGACTTGTGGTGATTAAGTTGTTGTAGATGTTGTCAATTTTGCTTTGGAAGAATGAAAGGAAGGAGATGCAGTTTTCTACTGTGAATGACTGGGTGGTGGTATCCAGGGCGCTGAGGAGTTTGTTCGTAGTTGTATTTGAGGTTGTTTGTTCACGTTGTCGGGTTTGTTTATTTGTTTGTTTATTTGTTTGTTTATTTAGTTTGTTTATTGTAGAGAAGGTCGTTGGTGATTTTGAGGAGAGCAGTTTCAGTACTGTGGTTGGAGCGGAACCCGGGTTGGAATGTTTCATACAGGTTATTGGCAGAAAGGTGATGTTTGAGTTGTGGCCACAGAGCATTCCAAAACTTTGACAGAAAGGGTAGGTTGGAGATGGGTCTGAAATTATTTAGGGTGTCAGGGTTGAGTCCAGGGTTTTTTCCAGAATGGGGGTGAAGTTTCACAAGGTTTTTGGGAAATCGGTATGTGAAGCTGGATTAAGTTTGAGTGGTTATTACATATGCTCTGGGTCCATGTGGTTAATGTGATGTGGTTAATGTGATGGGCTGCTTGGTGAGCCATGGAGATGGATTGGATGTTTTGTTGTTGGTTGTCTGGGAGTTCGGTTGTTGCATTGCCAAAGGTTTCTGTGTGGTGGACACACTTGTTGTCTGTTGTCTTGTGTGACGTGGGTGGAGATGTATGTGGCTGTGTGTGGCTGCCTGGAGTCGGGAAGGCGGCTACAGTGGTTGATATTGGTTGTGGGTTGTCCGGGGTGCTTCGATTTGCATAGGGGGTGAAGATTGGGATATTACATTATTTTGAGTAAGTATTGGTATGAGTATTAGTTATGAGTAAGTGATTATTTTAGTAAAGTTACATGTTTCGCTTTGTGGATCTGGGGACAAGCTAGTTTGATGGGACCCTGGAGTCCTCTGTGTGTCTATGTGTTTGTCTGGCTGTTACACTAGACTCTGGGATGTGTTTTCATGAGACGAATTTCAGAATTGATGAAAATTCAGTGAGTATGGTGGACAACGTGAAGTGGCTGGTGTGAAGGAAGTGGTTGGGAAAGATGGACCCCCTTCACGAATACCCGGTAGGGTAGCTTAAAGGTAGGACATATGAGAACTATTTTTATTTTCAATAAATAGACCAGGTTATTTTATTATTTGTTTATTTACAAAAATAAATAAATAACAGGGAGAGGTTAATGGTGGTGTGTTGGTGGAAAAAGTCGTTGTCATTGAAAGTCGAGTTGAAACAATTTGTATGGGATTTATATTGGGATATTGGGATCCATTGCAGACATGCCTTTGTAGACATTGTAGACATGCCATGGACAGCCATTGGGCCAGAGGCTGAAACAACCTTGTAGGGAATTTGGAAAATGCGAGGTGTCCTCACATTCGCAGGTTCGGTGATAAAGAATTTGGAAGAATTTGGAGAGATAAATAAATAAAGAGATAAAGAATTTGGAGGCCACCAAAGGGCGGACACTGACGTTGCTCGAGGCAACGCAAGGGCGGACAGGAAGGGCCGCCAACCCATGGATAGGATGCACAGATTGTCAAAAGGATAGGATGCACAGATTGTCAACACATACCACCAAAATTAGGGCAGGAATAGGGAGTTGGTTGAGAATGCCGGCGATAACTCACCGATGTGTGTCCCTGTGTCTGTCTGGTCGCCTAGCAGGCCATGGAGTTATATTTCTGAAGCATGGATTTCAAAGAGGCAGGTGTGTGCCCTGAGAAAATTTTTGATGGGTCTGATGGATTTTTGGATGGATGGGTTTGATGGATTTTGATGGAGTGGGCACTTTTTGATTGGCACTGGGGGCTGCTGTTGTGTGGACTGGGGAACGAGGGCGGCGTAGGTGACGTGAGGGGAATGCCACGCACTGCGACCGTCTCCCCCCAAGACCGAGGTTGTCGGGGACATGAGTGGGATGTCGATTGCAGTGATGTGGGATGTCGATCACAACCTGACGATGTTGTTCGTGGAGGAGGTCTTGTGTTAAAGTTGGGACGCGTTGCTGGGGATCTGGGTGGCTGGCACCCCGTGTGGTTGGGGGTTGCAGGTTCACAGAAGGAGGTTGGAATCCAGTGTTATGTTCGGAGCACGCAAGGCTGAGCAGGATGGATTGCCATTGGGACGTGTTCTCAAATGATTTTATCAAAATGATGGCTCCTGAGTAAGGGGAGGGAGCAGGGAAAAATATTCACTGTAACAGGTGTTGTTAAACTGTTTGTCTGCATGAGGATGGCAGAGTTGGCCTTCGAGACTCATGTGAGTTGTGTCTGGAGGCAAGGTTCGGGAGGGAGTGTGAAGAAGGAAGGACAAAGGGTTGTAAAAAGTTGATGGTAAGGCAGGGTATAAGGGAAAGTGGTTGTGAAATGCTGTCTTAGTGATAAGGAAGTGTTGGTGGTTGGCCTGCACTGGGAAGAGTGTGACAATGAATGGAAAGTTGTGGCTTTTATTTGACAAAATGGTGCTAGGTTGCCACAACACAGGTTGGGGCTGGTGCAGATGGGATCACGGCTCTGCAGACCAGGTGAGCAGAACTCCACCAGGTACGCTGGAATCACATCAGTTGAATTATTGCTCGGAAAGGAAGGTATTTTCGGAAATTGGTGAAAGTAAAAATCACATTTGAATTTCCAGACATGACGCAGGAAATGCAGCTATAAATAGAGATGAGGTAACTAAATGCCAATTGGTGGGCAGGGGGGCTAGGAATACTAATCGAGGATTTAGTCCTTGCATGTGTGAGTAAATGTTCCACAGGATGGACCCAAATGAACCTCCGGCTGTCGACGTGACTGCGGACCCTGGAACGACGACCCGAACGAGTCACTGAGCAGCAATGATGAGATCTCCGCGTCTGAAGAATGTTCTTCCATTTTAATGTTGCCAATAACGATTTTGAAAATGATTTTGATTATACTGAAAAATTGAATTTGGATCCGGATGTGGACTTGCTTTTCACGGACCCAGTCTAGTAATTCTCTTGTCACTTATGTCTCACGAGCTCACAGCAGTTCAACCCTTGCTGTCCCAGCCCTGGATTTTGACTCGGCTCCGGACCCAGATGCATCGCTGGGCCCGCCTGCCAGGAAACCGATTATCCTGGATCCCAACATGTCGCATGCAGACGCAAACGACTACTTAAAGGAAGTTTCTCTCTTTTTCATGGAATGTAAGGCTCTGACTGCTGGTCTTCCAGGCTGCAGGTCTAAGCCACTTGATACTAATGTTGATATGTACTCCCCGGCAGAACGACGGCACATTAACGGCCTCATGAACATGAATATCGACTGAGCGCCAAGATCGACAAGGACTGCGCCTGCAGAAGCTTGGGCGAGCTCCAGCTAGGGAGGGGTCTCGGTTGCACCTTCGAGGCCAAAGGGTGAGCCGGGAGATCCTCTCGGGTGTGGACCCCTATGGAAGCAGACGATTTCGTTGCGGATCCAACGAGCTATTGGATATTCATGTCTCTGTGGCCAGCACACTTAACACACGCACCCACACACACGCGAATCGTCCTGCTGGGTGCTATGCGAGGTGCTTTGGGTGCGGGGCATGCCCACTGGGCCGCATTCACGTGGTATTTTCATTGACTGTCTCCCTACCTTGATTTAATAAAGGCCCTTTTTTTGGCTCGTAGATAGCGTTGTATCTTTGATCCAAGAGGACGGTATGTGGGGGTTCAGACCCCCCCCCCCCCCCCCCCACGTGTTCTATTATCGTTTGACCTATTACCAAGTATAAACAAGAAAATGTTCTGTTTTTGATTGATTTCTGTATACTCATAATACTTTCATGTTCTTTGGAAACCTGTTATCCCAGTATTAGGCTAAAGATGTTGCTCAATTACCAAAAATAACTAATTTGTATGTGTTGCTTTGTAAACATTATCCATTATATTTCCTGTTAAAGAATTAAGTTACTGTGATGGCATGTTCTCTTACTGTCGAAATATTCCTTTGGAAACTTGTTATAAAAAGTTATATGCTTTGTAAATCCAGACCCTGATGATATAATCCCTCTGTGAAGACCAACCTATCTTTCCCAGTCCCCCTTAAAGGACTGCGTTATATCACTTTCATGTTTGACATTTTTACGACTTGCTGAACTCCCCCAAAAATCAGGTTTCTAGAAAGTAGTCAACATGTTGTTTGACCCTTTAATGACCTTGGAGACCACTCTGTCTTTCCTTTGCCTCGAGAGCTAAAACCACACCCCAATATTCCCTTTATAAAATGAAAGGCTTGACCGAATTATTTTAAAGCATCATGTTGGACCCTGGTCCTTGTGGGCCTCAGTTTTATGCATTTTGCTTTCCACAAGCTTGTGTGTTTGATGAATCAAATAAATATCTCAGTTGTTCCTTCTCTCAATCATGAGTCTTGAGTCCTAAGTCACAGATCCATCATATATATATATATATATATATATATATATATATATATATATATATATATATATATATATATATATATATATATATATATATATATATATATATATATATGTATATATATATATATATATGTATATATATATGTATATATATATATATATATATATATATATATATATATATATATATATATATATATATATATATATATATATTATACATGTTATTATAAAGGTATTAATGTGATATATTTTATATATTATAAATAGTATACATGTTATTATAAAGGTATTAATGTGGTGTATTTTATTTATTATATATATTGTTATGAATTTTGGGGTAGAGTGATATATAGACCAGGTAGATCTGTGTAGGTATCATGCTCCGATTATCGTGATAGCGAACCCCACAGGTAATAAGTTTGTTTCGGCGGTTTTTTTCGCGTAAGTGTATCTTTGTGATCATACAAGGATGATCCTTGTGCTAACTAGAGTAGGGATTATGCTAATTCCCCTATGTTAGTAGGGTGGCTTAGCAAAATTACCGTTACACGGTGGACAAAATCACCAAATTTGGCATGAACACTCCTAATGACCTATTAATCAATATTAGCCGAGGAGCCCTCGCGAATTTTTACGCGTATTCGTGTAAAACCAAAAAATCCAAAATGGCCGCCATCCAGTAATTAAAAACACATTTCCCGGGTTATATAAGTCATGGATAGCAAAAATTGGTATCAAAATATAAATTTTTAGGACACTGAATGTGTATTTTGATATTACAATATCACCAGTAAATTTAAAGGGACATTCAGTGATTTCATGTGAAGGGCGCCCTCAATGTTAGGGGGGGGAAAGCTTTTGGCTTGAATACATTGCTTATAACTCCAGGTCATCAATTATTGCGAATGATAAGCTGTAAACATTGTACCCTGGAAATACAACATTATCATTACGAGTGCAAAATATCGAGCCCAAGAATTGGGCGTGTCGCTTATTGGATGTCACGCCTACCATTACAATCAGTATCCACTATAAACCAATGAGAGGTTTAGATTAAGACTTAATCTAAACCTCTCATTGGTTTATAGTGGATACTGATTGTAATGGTAGGCGTGACATCCAATAAGCGACACGCCCAATTCTTGGGCTCGATATTTTGCACTCCTAATGGTTATCCTTTCTGGTCGGATCCAGCTTGGACTAGACTATTAAGTACATATGTACACCTGATATAGGCTGCACATTAATCAAAACAAAACACTGAAACAAAAAAAAGCCGACTTGGAGGTACATGTAAGCAAAGTATGTCATTTGTTTTTGAAAAAATGAGGATGCCCCCAAAAGTCTCTGGTACTGCATATTGATATAGCTTTATATATTACAATACTCCTGGTCTAAAAAAAACCTCCCAGTCCCACTTGGGATGAGGGGAATTTGTAGCCACACAATCCTGAAACTTATAACCACTACATGATATAACTGACCTCAGTCATCAACTTTTAAAGAAAATAATTTAAAAAAATTGAGTGTACAAGTACTTTGGTCATTCAGTAGTGAGCATGGGGGATTTCTGTTGAACAAAAGTATATTATAATGTTCAGTGTGCAATGTGCAAATCCTTACTTTCTCAGTAATCTAGACATCTGCAATGTTCTTATTTACTTGTCTATTTAATACATGGGCAAACACAACGTTTTGAGCAGACAAGATTGGCATTACCACATTTGCATGTGGTGGTACAGTCTCCTTTGCAACCACATTTGATTAGTTCTCTGCATGCTCTGGAAACCTCTGGCATTGATATCCAAACTGGTACCCATACATCTGACACCTTGGTCCATGCAAATGTCTGTGGAGAAGGAACCACTTGCTGTGTCTGTGTGCTGGTTGTCCAGATTCCGGCTTGGTACAATGCCCGCCGGGCATGTTGAAGAAGAGCATCCTGTGTGGGTGGTATTCTGTCCATTGATCGATTCTTCTGGCAGAAGAGTTCCTGTCTTGCTTCATTGACGGAGCTCAAGGGACTTGTTCTATCATACAAGATGATGATTAGTCTCTCGATCTTCTGGAAGTGATCAGCGTCTGTATAAAGAAGCTCAAAGGGGTGACGAGCCAGATACACAAATGTTTCTGTGATGTCTTCATAGGCTTGCCAAGCCTGCCAGGCTGACTTCTTGCCCTTACCTTGGAAGGCTGATGTGGTATCACATCCAGAAAGGGCATGAAATACTGGTAGAGCTTGTGATCTTGTTTCCCCAAGTCTGTCACATATGGCATTGATACTGTAAAATCTGTAATTCTTACCCATTCCAAAGGCAACCCAGATGTCTACCAATGGCTGAGTGACCATGAGATCATAAAATGTACCAATAAGTATGACTACAACGTCTGTGTCAACAGTGCGCACTTTAATAGTCTTCATATCTTGCTCTAGTGCATGCACGATGTGCACTATGACCCTCGTATCTGCTTCCTCATGGTTGCAGTTCAGCATGGCGTTGATGGTGCCTGTGGATACTACAGATTCACCTGATGTGATGTACACGGATTTGCCTGATGGAAAGGTAAACTCGGCAACCTTGGACGTCAGAAAGGCAAATAGCTCCTGTTTGTTTTTTGGATCACGGAGGAAGTCCATCCAATTGCCTGGAAGCTTGGTTTGGCCGGCCACTTTTCTGCGCACACCCTTTCCTCTCTTTTCCCGGGTTGATTCCTTCAAACTGTCTGGAATGTATGTGTCCCACACAACATCCAACCTTGTGGCATTCTGTAGCTGCTTCACCAGGTAGGGGATGAACACCTTGTCTGCATACTCAATGAACGTGCTGACTGCAGTAGTCGGCAGACAGTGCACAATGACAGCACCATCCAGTACAATGCAGTCATAGGTTGAAGGTGGCTCAGGCTGCTCGGGCTGCTCAATACATTTCAGTAGATCGGACTTTGTGTTTGGTAAATGCAGCTTACCAAAGTCTGAGAGAGAAGGTGGAAAGGGTTGTATCTCATGGGCAAAGAATTCCTTCAGGTCACCCTCGCGACTTTGCATGGCAATGTTGCTTACTTACCATAAAATATGTAGATTGTTAACAAAGGAGGCCAGAAAACTTTCCACCAATACATGTGCTTAGCAGTATAGTAAAGACAGCCTGTAGTCACAATGTCGCCCTCTAAATTAGGTATATAACTACGGATACCCACAAGGGTCACATTAAGGTTAGGATAAAAGCATAATTAAAACATTCACATTATTTCCATGTTCAAACCCTTGTCTCAAGAACGCACTATCTTGAGAAAAAATAGTTTAGATCACTTTTAAATTCAATTAGTTTGGATGTTGCAGTCAATATTATGTAGTTTGATTTCTTTGATCTTTAGACCTACGGGAAATAAACAACCATGTTGTCCATATGTGGTAGGTTATTTGTGTATCTTTTTTAAAAATAGGGCTTCAATAAAAATATTCTGGTATAATATAATCATACTTTGGTACAATTTAGCCATCGTATGACCGCTAAAAACCAAGGAAATTGCTATTTCAGCATAAATGGCGGCCATTTTGGATTTTTATGTTTTACTTTAATATTTCAGGAGGGTGACCGAACATGTTGAGGACATGGTTCTGATATTTAAGTAATATTTTGATACAATTTGGCTTTCCTCTAACAACTACAACCCAAGAAAATTGGTATTTTATCATGAACGGCAGCCATCTTGGATTTGTTTGTGTTACCATGGTTACGTACATATTTCGAGAGGGCTCCTCGGCTAAAATCAACTGATATACCCTAAGGAAGCCTCACACCAAAAATGGCACTTTTGTCCGCCCGGTAACGGTAATCTTGAAAATTGACCCCAAGCCACCCCGCTATGTGTGAGACCTGTGATTTATCCATTGTCCCGTATAGCACTACACCATCGACATTAGTTAGGCCCAATAGCACCACACACACTAATTAAATCCCCCCCCCCCCCCCCCCCCCCCCCACAATAAAACTCACCGGAAGCCAGTTCGGGGCACTGCCGATAGAACCGCAGCCAGCTACATCACCAACTTGCATAGCAACACTCATTGTTCAGGCCGGCTGAGGCCATGCCCACCTCACAATGGATTGGTCGAGGGGTTGATGGGGAGATCATACCATTGGGCCAGGTGTCGACCAACGGGAAGGCCAGAGTAAGGAAGGACTTGTGATTGGCCAGGGGCAGAGCAAAGAGTGACCCGCTGATTGGTAGGAAGAAGTGACGAACTGATTGGCCACCAACCGATGGCATGAGGAGGAGAGCGCGAAGCGCTCAGCCAATGGTGAGGGACTGACGCCAGAAGAACATTCTAGAGGTCAAGAGGCGACGGACTGATTGGTAGGGAGGACCGGTGACGTCAGACCACGAGCGATAAAATAACTCGCTGGCCGGCATCTTCCCCTTCTCATCCTAGATCCCTCTTGCCCTGGACTTCCCTTGTGTTCTTGACCCTGGACCCTTGCTCGTTGGACGACGACGGATGGTGGAGGGACAGTGGAGCGCTGACGATTCTCCTTCCCTGCGTTCACGTACGGGACCTCGCGAACGATCGCGCGGGGACGCGAGGCTTGCCGCAGCAGTGTACGCTGGCCTAGCAGTGCAGAGCGAGAGGTTCCTACCAACGGAGGCCTGTTCGCACCAACGACCCAGAGGTTCCCGCCAACGCCACGGATGACTTTTGGTGACCCTGATGAGACCCCACAAGCCACTCGCAGCTGAGTGCACTAAATAAATCACACAACGGTTCTTTTCATTTAATTATCCCTTCGTCCGTGTGTAACTCTGGTGTGGGGACGTCCCAATATAGAACATTTATATAACCAGCGCGTTTCATTGTTCTCGGGCTCCGTAAAATAAACTTGTTTATTTTTGTACATTTTAATTCCGTTTGTCGTGCGAGTTCATTTCCTACAGAATCGGAGCTGCCGCTCGGGACCGACAGGCAAATTCTTCCCGCTTCTTCTTCTTGTCTTCTCCCCATGCGTAGATATAACATCCACTATTGAATAACGCCTCGAATAACGCTCGATTGATATCCGTGACGCTCCCGGTATTAACTGAGAGGAGTCGCACGACAATATTATACATGTTATTATGAAGGTATTAATGTGATGTATATTATATATTATATATATTGTTGCGGTTGTGCCATAAAGGCAAACCCCCTATAGTTAAATTGCACGACAACATGTAGCCTGCAGTAGTTAGTTATTTCTTATTGCATGTAAAGATTAGCCCTTTCCCATTGTGTAGTTAATCAAGACCAATATGCGTTGGAGGTAGTCAGGATGTCAAACCTTTGTGATGTTAAAAGAAGCCATTTAGATGTGCAGGAAGGCGTGACCAAAAGCACGGCCCATGTGACCAATGGCGAACCGGGAACCCGTCACCATGATGCGACAAGCCTCAGCCAATGGGAGGCTGTGGAACATTTTTGCATGCATGGGCGGATCTGGTAAAAGCCCACGCAGATCGCATTTTCGATCTCTTGCTTTGGGGATTTTGCTGCGCCACGACCTCCTGCTCTGGACTCTCTTGCTTTTGGACTTCGCGAGGACACACCTGAGCTCTTGCCTTTTCACCACACCCACGACGAGACTTCGATTGCTTTTTCGTTTCTCCCACAACACGTGTTTGGCCTTTGTGTTTTCGTCGACACCCATCACTTCTTCGCCGATCTCTTGCGCCATCTGGCTGACCTGCAAGCTTGTCCAACCGGTGTGGAAGTTCGTCGCACATTACCACATCCAGACTGCACATCGAACTGCGCACGGCGCACAGCCGCGGCCCCTTTGAGGCAATCCCAGCATGTACATCGGTACGCCAATAACCAGTGTCTTTTCCCCTGCGTGTGTGAGAGTGTGAAGGCGCAAAGTC
Organism: Myxine glutinosa; assembly: GCF_964187855.1. Classification (NCBI taxonomy): domain Eukaryota; kingdom Metazoa; phylum Chordata; class Myxini; order Myxiniformes; family Myxinidae; genus Myxine; species Myxine glutinosa. The sequence goes on along the minus strand of NC_136262.1, from coordinate 270,990,660 downwards.
AGGGTTATTATTAGGTGAGAGTTGATGAGCTGCATCTTTGTCTCTGTTTCTCTGTGCCTTCAAAATAAAAGGCTGTACATTTTGTTACATTCAAACCTGTTTGGATACGTCTTTTCTCCATTGGCCTAGCATCATCCGAGACCGAATTTGTCTTCAATCAGGTCCATAAATCACGTGAGGTAACGCCGCTTTCCACACCGTGCAAATCCGCTCGGCACACAATTGAATAAGGTGTGTGAAAGTGAGGGTTCGATCCCCGATTTCTACGGTCACGTGTCTTGAAGGTATTTGGGAATATTGATCAGCAAACTCTTCGGCGCGTGGCTGGGAGATTGGAAAATCGAAATTGCTTAGCAATCCGTCAACCACGAGTTTAGTAGTCGTGGACGGCGGCCTCAGTGGAACCGGAGTTTGAGGGGGAGCGGGGCATAAACCCCCCTTAGTACATCGATGAACCCGGGATCCGCAACAATATATTATACATGTTATGTTATTATAAAGGAACCAATGTGATGTATTTTATATTTTACATACATTATACATGTTATTATAAAGCCTGGTGTTGGCTTAGCGGTTCGGGTGCGGCTTGGGATCCTAGAATCCTGGGTTTGAATCCCGGTCGATCGCTGAATTAACACCAGGGGGGTTGACTCAGCCTGTCATCCTTCCGAGGTCGGCATCATTGAGAACCAGTTCACTGGTAATTCCCTGTGTATCGCAAGAGGTGACTAACAGGGCTGGTGGCAGGAAGGGCATCCAGTGATAAAACATTGCTTCAAAAAGGGGACCACGGTGCCCGAAAAAGGCCGACCCCTGCTCTGCGGGGAAAAATGGCCTCGAAAGGTGGTTCTATACATGTTTTTATACAGGAACCAATGTGATGTATTTTATATATTATTTCCATTCTACATGTTTTTATAATGGAACCAATGTGATGTGATTTGCAGACTATTGTTCCGAAATTAAATGATAATCAATAACTACCAAAAGTTCCCATTTGTTTGCATTTTATGTTCTTGTGCGAGAAGTCACAGCTCATACAAACTTATCTGGACACAACTATAACACCAACATGAATATTTATCGAGTACATTCTCTGGTCATGACAAACTTGCCATTCTTCCTATATTGGGAAACAAGCAATGACGAAGGATAACCATAAGGGGATGCATGTGGTTGGACCATAGGAATGATCCATAATAGTTTATACCTTTTTATAAACCCGATTTTCGCACGATGGATTTTTCCGGTCGATTTGGTCTACCATCTGTCAATAACCAAACAACCATTTTAGAGACTAAATCTACACTCACCTCTTTTTATCAGCCGATGCATTTTTCTCGATTATGTACGATGATGGAAAAATGCCCTGCACAACAGCAACGTAACATGAGGGACAACACCTCAAAACAAGCAATTGGTAAACAAGCACGAGAGTCTACCGCAGAGCCCTCAAATCCATTTAAAACTCACCTTTTGGGATTTGTCCCTGAGTGTGTATCCACGATACCACCCTGAGGTTAGAGGATGGAATAGGCATTCATTAATGCTTTCTTTAAACCGAGGAGATTGATGTAAAGGTATCAATGTGATGATGTTTGTTTTGATGTTTTGATGTTTGTGATGATGTGATGTTTGGAGGAGGTCAGAGTAAAGGCATATTTGGAGAAGACATGTGAAGGAATGTTTGGAGATCGATGTAAAAGGAGGTTTGGAGATTGATGTGAAGTAATGTTTGGGGATCAATGTAAAAGGAGGTTTGGAGATCGATGTAAAAGGAGGTTTGGAGATCAATGTAAAAGGAGGTTTGGAGATCGATGTAAAAGGAGGTTTGGAGATCAATGTAAAAGGAGGTTTGGAGATCGATGTAAAAGGAGGTTTGGAGATCGATGTGAAGTAATGTTTGGGGATCAATGTAAAAGGAGGTTTGGAGATCGATGTAAAAGGAGGTTTGGAGATCAATGTAAAAGGAGGTTTGGAGATCGATGTAAAAGGAGGTTTGGAGATCGATGTGAAGTAATGTTTGGGGACCAATGTAAAAGGAGGTTTGGAGATCGATGTAAAAGGAGGTTTGGAGATCAATGTAAAAGGAGGTTTGGAGATCGATGTAAAAGGAGGTTTGGAGATCGATGTAAAAGGAGGTTTGGAGATCAATGTAAAGGAGGTTTGGAGATCAATGTAAAAGGAGGTTTGGAGATTGATGTGAAGTAATGTTTGGAGATCAATGTAAAAAGGAGGTTTGGAGATCAATGTAAAAGGCGGTTTGGAGATCGATGTAAAAGGAGGTTTGGTGATCAATGTAAAAGGAGGTTTGGAGATTGATGTGAAGTAATGTTTGGAGATCAATGTAAAAAGGAGGTTTGGAGATCAATGTAAAAGGCGGTTTGGAGATCGATGTAAAATTAGGTTTGGAGATCAATGTAAAAGGAGGTTTGGAGATTGATGTAAAAGGAGGTTTGGAGATCGATGTAAAATGAGGTTTGGAGATCGATGTAAAAGGAGGTTTGGAGATCAATGTAAAAGGAGGTTTGGAGATCGATGTAAAATGAGGTTTGGTGATCAATGTAAAAGGAGGTTTGGAGATCGATGTAAAAGGAGGTTTGGAGATGGATGTAAAAGGAGGTTTGGAGATCGATGTAAAAGGAGGTTTGGAGATCAATGTAAAAGGAGGTTTGGAGATCGATGTAAAATGAGGTTTGGTGATCAATGTAAAAGGAGGTTTGGAGATCAATGTAAAAGGAGGTTTGGAGATTGATGTGAAGTAATGTTTGGAGATCGATGTACAAGGAGGTTTGGAGATCGATGTAAAAGGAGGTTTGGAGATCGATGTAAAAAGAGGTTTGGAGATCAATGTACTAGGAGGTTTGGTGATCAATGTAAAAGGAGGTTTGGAGATCGATGTAAAAGGAGGTTTGGTGATCAATGTAAAAGGAGGTTTGGAGATTGATGTGAAGTAATGTTTGGAGATCAATGTAAAAGGAGGTTTGGAGATCGATGTAAAAGGAGGTTTGGAGATCAATGTAAAAAGAGGTTTGGAGATCGATGTACAAGGAGGTTTGGAGATTAATGTAAAAAGAGGTTTGGAGATCGATGTAAAAGGAGGTTTGGAGATCGATGTAAAAAGAGGTTTGGAGATCGATGTACAAGGAGGTTTGGAGATCGATGTAAAAAGAGGTTTGGAGATCAACGTACAAGGAGGTTTGGAGATTAATGTGAAGAAATGTTTGGGGGTGGATGTAAAGGAGGTTTGGAGATTGATGTAAAAGGAGGTTTGGAGATCAATGTAAAAGGAGGTTTGGAGATCAATGTAAAAGGAGGTTTGGAGATTGATGTGAAGTAATGTTTGGAGATCGATGTAAAAGGAGGTTTAGAGATCAATGTAAAAGGAGGTTTGGAGATCAATGTAAAAGGCGGTTTGGAGATCGATGTAAAAGGAGGTTTGGTGATCAATGTAAAAGGAGGTTTGGAGATCGATGTAAAAGGAGGTTTGGTGATCAATGTAAAAGGAGGTTTGGAGATTGATGTGAAGTAATGTTTGGAGATCAATGTAAAAGGAGGTTTGGAGATCGATGTAAAAGGAGGTTTGGAGATCAATGTAAAAAGAGGTTTGGAGATCGATGTACAAGGAGGTTTGGAGATTAATGTAAAAAGAGGTTTGGAGATCGATGTAAAAGGAGGTTTGGAGATCGATGTAAAAAGAGGTTTGGAGATCGATGTACAAGGAGGTTTGGAGATCGATGTAAAAAGAGGTTTGGAGATCAACGTACAAGGAGGTTTGGAGATTAATGTGAAGAAATGTTTGGGGGTGGATGTAAAGGAGGTTTGGAGATTAATGTAAAAGGAGGTTTGGAGATCAATGTAAAAGGAGGTTTAGAGATCAATGTAAAAGGAGGTTTGGAGATCGATGTAAAGGAATATTTGGAGATCGATGTACAAGGAGGTTGGGAGATCGATGTGAAGTAATGTTTGGAGATCAATGTAAAAGGAGGTTTAGAGATCAATGTAAAAGGAGGTTTGGAAATCGATGTGAAGGAATATTTGGAGATCGATGTAAAAGGAGGTTTGGAGATCGATGTGAAGTAATGTTTGGAGATCAATGTAAAAAGAGGTTTGGAGATCGATGTACAAGGAGGTTTGGAGATTGATGTGAAGTAATGTTTGGAGATCGATGTACAAGGAGGTTTGGAGATCGATGTAAAAGGAGGTTTGGAGATCGATGTAAAAGGAGGTTTGGTGATCGATGTGAAGGAATATTTGGAGATCAATGTACAAGGAGGTTTGGAGATCGATGTGAAGTAATGTTTGGAGATCAATGTAAAAAGAGGTTTGGAGATCGATGTACAAGGAGGTTTGGAGATTGATGTGAAGTAATGTTTGGAGATCGATGTACAAGGAGGTTTGGAGATCGATGTAAAAGGAGGTTTGGAGATCGATGTAAAAGGAGGTTTGGTGATCGATGTGAAGGAATATTTGGAGATCAATGTACAAGGAGGTTTGGAGATCGATGTACAAGGAGGTTTGGAGATCGATGTAAAAGGAGGTTTGGAGATCGATGTGAAGGAATATTTGGAGATCGATGTACAAGGAGGTTGGGAGATTGATGTGAAGGAATATTTGGAGATCGATGTAAAAGGAGGTTTGGAGATCGATGTAAAAGGAGGTTTGGAGATCAATGTAAAACGAGGTTTGGAGATCAATGTAAAAGGTTTGGAGATTGATGTAAAAGGAGGTTTGGAGATTGATGTGAAGGAATATTTGGAGATCGATGTAAAAGGTTTGGAGATCGATGTAAAAGGAGGTTTGGAGATCGATGTAAAAGGAGGCTTGGAGATCGATGTAAAAGGAGGTTTGGAGATCGATGTAAAAGGAGGTTTGGAGATCGATGTAAAAGGAGGTTTGGAGATCGATGTAAAAGGTTTGGAGATCGATGTGAAGGAATATTTGGGGATTGATGTGAAGGAATGTTTGGAGATCAATGTAAAAGGAGGTTTGGAGATCGATGTGAAGGAATATTTGGGGATTGATGTAAAGGAGGTTTGGAGATCGATGTGAAGGAATGTTTGGGGATGGATGTAAAGGAGGTTTGGAGATCAATGGAAAAGGAGGTTTGGAGATCGATGTAAAAAGAGGTTTGGAGATGGATGTGAAGGAATATTTGAGGATTGATGTAAAGGAGGTTTGGAGATCGATGTGAAGGAATATTTGAGGATTGATGTAAAGGAGGTTTAGAGATCGATGTAAACTGGGGGTCAGAGGAGTTTAATGTAAACCGGGGGTTGGAGGAGATTGATGTAAACGGGGGGTTGGAAGAGATTGATGGAAACGGGGGGTTGGAGGAGATTGATGTAAACGGGGGGTTGGAGGAGATTGATGCAAACAGGGGGTTGGAGGTGATTGATGCAAACGGGGGGTTGGAGGAGATTGATGCAAACGGGGGGTTGGAGGAGATTGATGCAAACGGGGGGTTGGAGGAGATTGATGCAAATGGGGGGTTGGAGGAGATTGATGTAAACGGGGGGTTGGAGGAGATTGATGTAAACGGGGGGTTGCAGGAGATTGATGTAAACGGGGGGTTGCAGGAGATTGATGTAAACGGGGGGTAGGAGGAGATTGATGTAAACGGGGGGTTGCAGGAGATTGATGTAAACGGGGGGTTGGAGGAGATTGATGCAAACGGGGGGTTGCAGGAGATTGATGTAAAAGCGGGGTTGGAGGAGATTGATGTAAACGGGGGGTTGGAGGAGATTGATGTAAACGGGGGTTGGAGGAGATTGATGTAAACGGGGGGTTGGAGGAGATTGATGCAAACGGGGGGTTGCAGGAGATTGATGTAAAAGTGGGGTTGCATGAGATTGATGTAAAAGCGGGGTTGGAGGAGATTGATGTAAACGGGGGGTTGGAGGAGATTGATGTAAACGGGGGGTTGGAGGAGATTTTTTTTTTGTTTGTTTTGTTGTTGTTGTATACTGAATCGAGGCTCGTGAAAGAGCTGACATTTACTTCACAAACAAATCAACCAGACAAACAAAATATATAAAAAGAGGGAGCGGAAGGCAAGAGAATGGGAAGCACACAAACACTTGAGAGCACACAACATTTAAGAGCAGGGAGATGTGTGGGAGGGAGAGGGCTTGGGTGGAGGAGGCGTGGGAAGGGGGGGGGGGTGGGTGGGAGAAGTATAAAACACAAGGACACCAAGGACTTCCAGGACAGAAGTTGGTATTTCAAAAAGTGGATTTGGGGTGAAATTAGCGGGGGTAGAAAAGATCAAGGTTTTGGATGGGGGAAGATAAGAGATGGTGGTGAACAGCTGTTTTAAAGACCTGGAGGGTGGAGTGGGATTGAAGAGAGTGAGGGAGTTTGTTCCAGAGGTGGGAGAAAAGAGGAATGAAGGAGTGAAGGTGAGCAGAGGGTCTTGATTTTGGCAGTTTAACCATAAGAGGGTTGCAGGCAGGGGTGCAAGAGGGTTGCAAGAGGGTTTACATTGATGTAAACGGGGGGTTGCAGGAGATTGATGTAAACGGGGGATTGGAGGAGATTGATGTAAACGGGGGGTTGCAGGAGATTGATGTAAACGGGGGGTTGCAGGAGATTGATGTAAACGGGGGGTTGGAGGAGATTGATGTAAACGGGGGGTTGGAGGAGATTGATGTAAACGGGGGGTTGGAGGAGATTGATGTAAACGGGGGGTTGGAGGAGATTGATGTAAACGGGGGGTTGGAGGAGATTGATGTAAACGGGGGGTTGGAGGAGATTGATGTAAACGGGGGGTTGGAGGAGATTGATGTAAATGGGGGGTTGGAGGAGATTGATGTAAATGGAGGGTTGGAGGAGATTGATGTGAAGGGTAACAGAGTATGGGGAAAGATCATTTTACATTACATGTATGACCAGAATAAATGTGTGGGCCTTAAACATCCACACCTTCAGAACTTTCCAAGATGTGGACTGTATCTCCAATCTGTAATGAAAGCTGCTGATTCCCATTTGCCTGAAAGTTGAAAATAACTGCAAAGAAATGGAAATTCAATCAACCATTGTGAAAGTCAAAACAAAACATATTATATTAGCCTCATATCACCACACAGCAACAAATTCGGGTAAATTGCCCCTGTACTCCTGTTTCCCTACCCCCTTTCTCCCCATTAACCCCTCCACCCATCGATTTCTTGTACAACAGGAAGGAGTAGGGGATCAAACCAATGTTTTTCATTTAAAAGGAAGGCAAAATGGATGTTCCTCCTCATGCCATCAGGCGCATAATGCTGCCGAGGCAGTTTCATCGGCTGGGGGCCACAATCCTGGGCGGGTTTCCCCTCCGACACAGGATACTCGACTGACTCACTCTCTGCTACCTTTTACTCATTTTGATGATCTTGGAGGGATGACAGGCTGAGGGGTTAGTTCGACCATCCTGGGGTTAATTTGGCACGGCTGGGGCTTTGAACTCAAGACCTTAAGATCTTAAGCTAACTGCCTTAACTAGCACCACCAAACAATATAGAAAAGTAAAAGATGGAGGGTTAACACAAATTGGTGCAGGTTCTGTCATAGTGGTGTCTCCTATGTGTAAACCATGTAAAGGAAACCCAGTTCAGTGCAACATTTACTACAACGTAAATTGTGACATCCGGTAAACGGCACCAAGCAGTCCATTTTCACTTCATTTTTTGGTTCGGTTCCTAATGAGGTTGTTGGTTTCATCTACCCACGCCAAACAAGGCCTTCATAAAGCATGAGTGGTGGGATCATACTGCAATGGTTCTCATCACCTCATCACAAATACTCATTCTAAACGGACACCTCATTAACTGTTTAAATCAAACACAGCACGAGTCATTGAAAAGAAAGTCTCAACTCCATTTTTCACAAATGCCACCTGTTTTCAACGAACCCTAAGCTAGGCACAGAGCTTCCCCACTCTGTGGATCCTTTCCCATGCACACCGAGCTTTTCCAAGATCCTTAACATTTGTAAAGAATAAAACAAATAAAAACTAAAGTTAAACTGCCTTTGATTACACACTCGGTGCTGGTGGGAAGCCAGAAACGAGAAGTGGTGTCGAAGTGTCGCACATTGAGGAAGTTGGTGGGCAATACGGTGAGTATTGTCACTCTCTTTTGACTATTTGATGTGGGCACTTCCACAATGTTACAAACAGTATCTGTATCGCTAACACTTTAACACATTTATATTTACAACTACATATGTCAACTTGGGTTGAAAACAACTTGCACATAAACTACAATTCCCAGTGGTTGTTATCTCCATTTGCGGGTTTTAGGAGGTGAGACAAGGTTCTCCCAGGACTCAATCTCCACCTCCATTTTCGGTAAAGGATCATTATTCATGAACCAGACTGTGAAACTTCATTCTCATAGCTTCGTTCCAAGGGATCGTTTTACAATCCTCACTGAACCTCTGACAGCCTCCACTTGTACCTCTTTTGTCGTGATATTCCCCAGAATGCTTTCTAAGTGCTCAGTAAGGGTTTTCTTGTTCATCCCTGTTGCTCCGACTATCAAACAAAAACAACATGCATTTTAAGGCCATTTTCCCTGCTAGAGCGGGGGTTAGCCTTGCGGTCCCCATGACAATCTTCTCCATCTTGCCCTATTTTCTGCATCTCTCCTTGTTAACCCCCTTGCCCGCATTTCTTCTTCGACCATCTTTAGCCAAGTCCTTCTCGGTCTTCCCCGCCCTCTACTTCCTTCGACATTCATTTCCATCACTCTTTTCAACCAGTCACTTTCATCCTTCCTCAACACATGACCAAACCATCTCAACCTGTTCCTCTTCACAGCATCAATCACAGGCTCGATTCCCATCATCTTTCGCAATTCATCATTTGTCTTCCTCTCTCAACGATACTCCGCACATCCACCGAACCATTCGCATTTCCACTCTTCGTTGCTGCTCTAGTGCTCTACGTTCATTACCCATGTCTCGCTCCGATAAATCGTAACACTTCTCACACATGCAGCATACACCTTTCCCTTCAGCTTCAATGACACTCCCCTCCTCGTCAGCACGCCACTCAGTTCCCGAAACTTCTTCCATGCACATCTCACTCTAGCAACGGTTGCCGAGTCTGATCCACCTTCTCCATTCAGCATGTCTCCAAGGTAACAAAATGTTTTCACACCTTCCAGCTTCACGCCGTCTCCAAGATCCAACTCAACATTTCCTCCATCTGCAGCTCCCTCTGTGCACACCTTACACTTGAATGTAGCTGCCACACTGGTTAATGACCCTCTCAGACCACTACATTTTTGATGAACCCACTCAGCGCACATTGTACATTGAATGGAATTCACTCCGACACCTTTCCTGCACACAGCACACGGCCACTTCCCAGTTCTTTCCACCTCACCACATGCTTTACCACTTGCCATCACCTTCGTTTTTCTGATATTCACCTTCAGACCTTTTGTCTCCATACATTCCTTCCACTTGTTCATCTTCTCCTTCAGTCCATCCATACTTTCTGCAATCAACACCAGATCATCTGCATACAACAGCTCCCATGGTAAACCCTCCTTTACGTTCTGAGCCAGCACCTCCATCACAGCTACAAATAGTAGTGGACTTAGTACCGACCCCTGATGCACTCCCACCTTCACCTCAAACTCACCACTGTTCCCGTCCTTCGTCCTTACAGCTGTGCGCGCTCTTTTGTACATTGCCATCACTACTCTGATCAACCATTCCTCCACTCCTAACTTCCTCAATGCCCATGTCACTACTTCACGTGGAACCCTATCGAATGCTTTCTCCAGATCAACAAACCCAAGAAACAACTTCTTCCTCTTCTCCATATACTTCTCCTGCAACTGCCTCACAATAAAAAGCGCGTCTGTCGTTCCTCTTCCTGGCATAAATCCAAACTGCATTTCGTCAATCTTCACTTTCTTCCTTATCCTCCTCTCCAACACCCTTTCCAATACCTTCATTCCATGCTCCAATAACTTTATCGCTCGATACGAGCCACACTCCAGAGGGTCACCTTTCCCCTTGTATCGAGGGACGAGGGTACTCAGTTCCCAATCCACTGGAATGCGGCCTTCTTTCACCACCAGATTGCAGATCTCTGTCATTCTCTTCACACCCCAATTTCCCGCTGCCTTCAACATATCTCCCACAACTCCCGTCGGCCCTCCCGCTTTTCTACTCTTATTGTGAATCCTCACTGAACCTCTGACAGCCTCCACTTGTACCTCTTTTGTCGTGATATTCCCCAGAATGCTTTCTAAGTGCTCACTGCTCAGTAAGGGTTTTCTTGTTCATCCCTGTTGCTCCGACTATCACTGGTACAATTTCAGCTTTCTTCAATTTCTCAGACCTCTTGACCTCATTTTTCAGATCCTGGTATTTGATCATTTTCTTGGTTGCTGAAGCATTTAGTCCAAAGTCATTGGGAACTGAATCCTCAATCAAGTGCCGTGTTTTCCTTTTTGTGTTTGAGAACGATGTCCGGAGGAAATGCTCCACATACAATGTCTACACTTGATGGGATCATCTTGTCATGCGTGAGCACTGTGTTCATTTTTGAGAATCAAATTTGGTTTGTATTTCTATGATTGTTCTGGGACCGGAATGTTGAAATGTTTACAATTCACTGCATCAGTGAATGACTCCACAGACGCTGTCATGTCTTCTGTGTACAACTGTTCTGACATGGTTTTTTACATCCCGAAAGGAGGTGACTGGTACTTTCTGTTTATATTCCACAAAACCTGCATTTGTCCGATTGACTCAATCCCACCATTTTCTTAAAGCCATTAATGTAGTGTCTTTGGTCTTGGGCATTTATGACTCGTTCTCCATCCTAGCCATTCCAATGATCCTTCCTTATCAATCCCTGTTCTGTCTTTTTTTAATCTTCCTGCTCTTCTGTCATTCTCCCATTTGTCCGAGTATATCTGCTGATACTTCTTTTTGTAGTTTTCCTTTTTCTTCTTTGTCATCATTGGAGCTGTATTTGTTTCCTTTTCTTTTCCTGTGTAGTATCATGCACTTGCACCTGCCTTGGAAGTTTGTTGTTAAATGGATTAAGGATACCTTTTCTGATTTCTTGTTTTATTGCTTATGCCCAGCATTGTGTTCTCATCAATATCAACATAAACGATCCTCTCAAATTAACTCAGTGTAATTTGGTGCAACAATAGATAAAACACATGTTTGACACAAATTCAGAACCACCTCAAAGTTCAAGATCTGCTCGCCACAGCAGAATCACATCACTTCCTCATTTATTCACGTTTAATGTGGCTTTTGTTCAAGGAGGAAAAACCCCTTGGGGAGGGGGGATATTAATAATATTAGGTGTACCGGAAAGTAATGTCGTCTTGTAAGCTTGTATATTCCTCTTTGAAAAACGGCATTACTTTCCGGTACACCCAATATTAATATTGTTTTGTAATAACATTAATATTATGCTAGTATCATGAGGTTTCCTCTGCATTCAATGCAGAGAAAACCTATTGTTTCTGCTCTGATTTTTCTTCATCTTACTTATTATTATTATTCTCCCCCTCCCCCCTCCCCCTCCACCCCCGCTTCCATATCTGGAAAACTTTAAAATCAATGTTCTCAGTAATCGTTGGTCCGATTCATACGAAATTTTCACCTAGTCATTGGCTAGACCTGTATAATTTTTCCTGATAATTATGACGTCATAGGTCACATGGTATGGGTGTAATCTTGGAAAAAAAACCATCCACTTTGTACCTCTATATCTCCGAAACACCTCAATGGAAAAAATTGAGTCATGGCTCATTCTAAAGAACTCTGCATTGGGACCAAAAAAAGATGTTTATTTAGGATATCAAAGGTGCTAACGTTATGAGGTTGGAATTCGACAAATAAAACCCTTGATCCCACGAATATATTTTTTGTGCGTGGCCGAAGAAAAAAATAATTCAGAAACAAAAAAGATTTAACATGGTAGATCATGTGGTTCGGCCGCCATATTGTTTTTCGTGAAAAACACTAAAAAACCCTTTTTCTCCGAAACGGCTGAACAGATCGAGCCCAAACTTTTCATGCATAAATCACATACCCGGGACAAACAAAAATTTCAGCGACCATGATATCATAGGTCAAATGCTTTAGGAGTTGTGATGTTCTAAAGCATAAAACCTATCTCCTCAATAATTTTTGAAGATATCGAGTGTAAACTTCACACATATGTTCCCCATGTCGGGAAACTCAAATGGCCTTTTGGAATTTGCGACAAGTCACATGGTTGGGCAGCAATAATTGAACGAAGTCTTAAAAACCTATCTCTTGAACCGCTGCATTGGTCGATGTGAAACCTTAATGTAATGTAGCTCTCATCAAGGGGAGTAAGTGTTTAAAATTTCAACATGATTGGTTGAACGGTCTGGAAGATAGAGGTTGTTATTGTGTCAAGAAGAAGAAACTCAACATTATCTTATCAGGCCATGTGACTTTTCAGTGTATCTTTAATTATGATGAAAGTGGGGTTGTATCAAAGCGGGGTTGTATCAAAGCCTATCCAATGAAAGCGGGGTTGTATGAAAGTGAGTTTGTATCAAAGTGAGGTTGTATCAAAGCGAGGTTGTATCAAAGCGAGGTTGTATCAAAGCGGGGCTGTGTCAAAGCGGGGTTTGTATCAAAGCGAGGTTGTATCAAAGTGGGGTTGCATCAAAGAGGGGGTTGTATCAAGGAGGGAGTTGTATCAAAGCGGGGTTTGTATCAAAGCGAGGTTGTGTCAAAGTGGGGGTTGTATCAAAGCGGGGTTTGTATCAAAGCGAGGTTGTGTCAAAGCGGGGTTGTGTCAAAGCGGGGATTGTATCAAAGCGAGGTTTTGTCAAAGCGGGGATGTATCAAAGCGAGGTTGTATCAAAGCGGGGTTTGTATCAAAGCGAGGTTGTGTCAAAGCGGGGTTGTGTCAAAGCGGGGTTGTGTCAAAGTGGGGGTTGTATCAAAGCGAGGTTGTATCAAAGCAGGGCTGTATCAAAGCGGGGTTTGTATCAAAGCGAGGTTGTGTCAAAGCGGGGTTGTGTCAAAGCGAGATTGTATCAAAGCGGGGCTGTATCAAAGCGGGGTTTGTATCAAAGCGAGGTTGTGTCAAAGAAGGGTTGTGTCAAAGCGGGGGTTGTATCAAAGCGAGGTTGTATCAAAGCGGGGCTGTATCAAAGCGGGGTTTGTATCAAAGCGAGGTTGTATCAAAACGAGGCTGTATCAAAGCGGGGCTGTATCAAAGCGGGGCTGTATCAAAGCGGGGTTTGCATCAAAGCAAGGCTGTATCAAAGCGAGGCTGGATCAAAGCGAGGTTGTATCAAAGCGGGGCTGTATCAAAGCGGGGTTTGTATCAAAGCGAGGTTGTATCAAAACGAGGCTGTATCAAAGCGGGGCTGTATCAAAACGAGGCTGTATCAAAGCGGAGCTGTATCAAAGTGGGGCTGTATCAAAGCGGGGTTTGCATCAAAGCGAGGCTGTATCAAAGCGAGGCTGGATCAAAACGAGGTTGTATCAAAGCGGGGCTGTATCAAAGCGGGGCTGTATCAAAGCGAGGTTGTATCAAAGCGGGGCTGTATCAAAGCGGGGTTTGCATCAAAGCGGGGCTGTATCAAAGCAGGGCTGTATCAAAGCGATGTTGTATCAAAGCGGGGCTGTATCAAAGCGGGGTTTGCATCAAAGCGAGGCTGTATCAAAGCAAGGCTGTATCAAAGCGGGGCTGTATCAAAGCGGGGTTTGCATCAAAGCGAGGCTGTATCAAAGCAAGGCTGTATCAAAGCGAGGCTGTATTAGTCAGGGCCCTTAGGGATATTTTGGTTCAAATTCTTCCAAAAGCATCAAATTCGGCGCAGATGTTGCCCATGCCATACTCTTTCGATTTTTGACGGGCGCCACGGGCGGTATGATCCGGGGACCATACCGGTCCATCCCGCCATGTCACCTGACCTATGACATCATAATTAGTATATGCATCCAATCACATGGCGTACTATAAGTGGTCAAAGTTCAAAATGAATCGATCGAAAAATGAAGGCAGGGATCCATTTTTAAGGTTTTCATAAAATCCAATATGGCCGCCAGGTCACATGACCTATGACGTCATATTTATGACATGTATACAATCATGTATACATGAACCCGGATCATGATCACACAAAAATTACACACAAGGATATGGCATACAGTTCACAAAACATCAAAATCCATACCTTTGTAATTAGACTGACTAGGGCATGCCCGTACTATATATATATCTAAAATTATATCCCCCCCCCTCTATTTACATGAAATGGTTTGGTCCATTCGCAAAGCCAAAGCGAACGGCTTGCGAGTACGGTGACAATCCCCCCCCTCTATTTACATGAAATGGTTTGGTCCATTCGCAAAGCCAAAGCGAACGGCTTGCGAGTACGGTGACAATCCCCCCCTCTATTTACAAGAAATGGTTTGGTCCATTCGCAAAGCCAAAGCGAACGGCTTGCGGAGTTTGGTAAATAAATCGCCATAGCTCGGTAACTACTTCTCCGATTAATTTCAAACCTTGAAAAGGCACATCCTCGGGTCCCCAGCAATATACCTGGCAAGTTTCAATTATATCGGACCGGTAGTTGTCGAGAAACAGCGGTCACAGACAAACACACACACACACACACACACACACACACACACACACACACACACACACACACACACACAGAGATTACTGGAATTATAGATAGATGAACTGCATATGCCTGAAAATTAGGAAATAGACATGTAAATATTTCCTCTAATTGTCAAAAATAAGGTCAGAGTTCGATTACCCAACCCAGAAACATAAAATGGTGAACCTCGCGCGTAAATCTTGACAAAAAACTAAAAAACCGACATGTTTGACTCAAAAATGACCTTTAAGATGACCTTGAGGGTTGACCTTGACCTCGAATCATCAAAATAACATCATAATTGGATTCCTCGACCTCGAAAACCCCTGAAAAGTGGTATCGTACATGATTCCAACCCTTTTGGTTATTTAACTGATTTTCCTCTAATCCGGGTGGCGGCCATTTAGTATTTCGCCAATATGGGGCCCCCGGGAGGGGGGGGGGGGCGCCCGTCTAAAATCGAAAGAGTATGGCATGGGCAACATCTGGGCCAAATTTGGTGCTTTTGTAAGAATTTGAACCAAACGGCCCCAAAATATCCCTAAGGGCCCTGACTAATAAGAACGAGGTTGTATCAAAGCGAGGTTGTATCAAAGCGGGGCTGTATCAAAGCGGGGCTGTATCAAAGCGGGGTTTGCATCAAAGCGAGGCTGTATCAAAGCGAGTCTGTATCAAAGTGAGGCTGTATCAAAGCGAGGCTGTATCAAAGCGAGGCTGTATCAAAGCGAGGCTGTATCAAAGCGAGGCTGTATCAAAGCAGGGTTTGTATCAAAGTGAGGTTGTATCAAAGCGAGGGTTTTATCAAAGCGCGGGTTTTATCAAAGCATGGTTGTGTCAAGACGTGGTTGTATCAAAGCGAGGGTTTTATCAAAGCGAGGCTGTAACAAAGTGGGGCTGTATCAAAGCCGGGTTTGTATCAAAGCGAGGGTTTTATCAAAGCCAGGTTTGTATCAAAGCGAGGTTGTATCAAAGCGAGGGTTTTATTAAAGCGAGGGTTGTGTCAAAGCGTGGTTGTGTCAAAGCGTGGTTGTATCAAAGCGAGGGTTTTATCAAAGCATGGTTGTGTCAAAGCGTGGTTGTATCAAAGCGAGGGTTTTATCAAAGCGTGGTTGTATCAAAGCGAGGGTTTTATCAAAGCAAGGCTGTATCAAAGTAGGGCTGTATCAAAGCCGGGTTTGTATCAAAGCGTGGTTGTATCAAAGCGTGGTTGTATCAAAGCGAGTGTTTTATCAAAGCAAGGCTGTATCAAAGCGTGGTTGTATCAAAGCCGGGTTTGTATCAAAGCGTGGTTGTATCAAAGCGTGGTTGTATCAAAGCGAGGGTTTTATCAAAGCAAGGCTGTATCAAAGCGTGGTTGTATCAAAGCCGGGTTTGTATCAAAGCGTGGTTGTATCAAAGCGTGGTTGTATCAAAGCGAGGGTTTTATCAAAGCGAGGCTGTATCAAAGCCGGGTTTGTATCAAAGCGTGGTTGTATCAAAGCGAGGGTTTTATCAAAGCAAGGTTGTATCAAAGCGAGGATTTTATCAAAGCGTGGTTTGTATCAAAGCGGGAATACAGAGGAAACCAGTCATCACTGCCAGCAGTTATAAAGTGGCAGTTCTAGTTGATGTTGCAATTACTTTTGCTATTTGAAGTGGCCTTGGAAAAACGCCATGATTAAGCTATCCTAACATGGATATACATCTCAACATGCAACTCCGTTGGCAGGGAAAACCCCCATTGGGGTCGCGGGGAGGTTAAATGGCTACAACCTCCATCGTGTGGCCCTTTGTACTACTGTCAAGTTTGGTTGATATTGAATAAGTAACGATCGAATGTATTGCGGCCAAAGATCGTCAGACAGACAGACACCAAATTGCGTATTTTAGAATGATTACCTTTGTGTGACACAATGGGTTTTTTTCAGGTATTAAAAATAAACGGGTAGTTTCAACATTGAGCAGCACACATTTACTTGAGACAAACATTGAAACAAAGTCACCGAGAAGATGCAGAGAGTATTTCCGGGAAGATTCCTAACATCTGATACCTGTTTGCAAAACAATGAAGGTATTAGTGTAAAAGGTGAAATGTACTGGCTCATTACAAAACGCAACTCGAGAGTTCGTAGAACATGACACCGCACCCAGTATTATTAATTTGTATGCAGCCATTGGCTGCTAGCTGCATCATTGATGGGAGTGGCCTCAAAAGCATCATTGATGGGAGCGCAGCTGTGCCGCTAATGCAGTGCCCGATTTCCAGTAAGCTGGTGCCCATTTTGCTGACCTCAGAAGGATGACAGGCTGAGTCAACTCACCTGGTGTTATTTAACGGCACAACAGGGGCTCGATCTCAAGGTTCCAAGATCTTATCCTTAAGGGCAATTTGCTGCAGGTACCCCTGTAAGCCAGCCACCTTAACCATTAAGCCAACACCAGGTGTGTTCAGTTACCAGTTTCTTCTAGAACGCTCATCAAGAGGCTTATCGTTAAATGGTTTTGCAAACACTCCATTCAAAACGGTTGATAAGGAATGGCTGGCTTGGCAAGTACTAGGTAGCTGCTTGGTAACTGAACACACCCCGGGCCTACCCCGCGCAGTGTTTAAGTACAATACTGTACTTCAATTTTAATAAAATACTAATTTTAAAGATTGTTACAAAAACAAATCCAGAAGTTTTGCACCAACGAAGCAGTTTTATGTACCTCACCCTTATACAGCACCTTCAGAAAGTATTCACACCCCTTGACTTTTTTTTCATTTTGTTGTTACAGCCTGAATTTAAAATGGATTAATTGAGTTTTTTTTCATCACTGATCTACACATAATACCCCATAATGTCAAAGAGGATTGTATTTTTAGAATTTTTTACAAAATAATTAAAAATGAAAACCCCTTTGCTATGGCACTCCAAACTGAGCTCAGGTGCATCCATTTTCCTTTGATCTTCATTGAGATGTCGCTTCAACTTTATTGGAGTCCACCTGTGGGCAATACAATTGATTGAACATAATTTCGAAAGAAACACACCTTTCTATTTTAGGTCCCACAGATGACAGTGCATGTCAGAGCAGAAACTCCATCATGTAGTACAATTGTGAGGCATAGATTTCAGGAAGGGGATCAAACAATTTATGGAGAGTTGAAAGTTCCCAAGAGCCCAGTGAGCTCCATCATTAGGAAATGGAAAGAATATGGAACTACGCAGACTCTTCTAAGAGCAGGCCATCAGACAAAACTGAGCAACCGGGAAAAAAGGACCATGGTCAGGGAGGTGATCAAGAACCCAATGATCACTCTGACAGAACTACAGAGTTCCTTGGCCGAGATGGGAGAACCTGTCGGAAGAACAGCAGCACTTCACAAATCTAGGCTTTATAGGAGAGTGGCTTCAGAACAAGAACATGAGAGTCCTTTTGTGGCCCAGCCAAAGCCCAGACTTGAATCCCATGAAGATTCTGTGGAAAGACTTAAATATTGCTGTTCACCGACGCTCCCAATCCAACTTGACAGAGCAATCCATTTTAAATTCAGGTTGTAACACAACAAAATGTGAAAAAGTCAAGGGGTGTTAATACTTTCTGAAGGCACTGTGCACTGTAATGACATGACGTTGAGTCACAGTTTAGAAGATGATGGCTTTATTCATCACAATCGAATGTAGTGTCGAACAGAATCTTCATTACCCCGAACCTTTCACATGCCACGCCCTCTCATGCTATATATCAAAAGCCTGGTGCCTGGTGTTGGCTTCGTGGTTAGGGTGCTGGCTTGGGATCCTAGGATCCTGGGTTTGAATCCCGGTCGATCGCTGAATTAACGCCAGGGGGGTTGACTCAGCCTGTCATCCTTCCGAAGTCGGCAAATTGAGTACCAGCTTGCTGGGATGAATGATCACAGTGTGTACCCCAATTTCGAATAGGTACACCGTATCCCTGCGCATCGTAAGAGCGTGGCCAAGGGTTGGCGTCAGGAAGGGCATCCGGCCATAAAAACATTGCCTCAAACAGGGAACCATGATTGTCATGGGGCCCGCAAGGCTAACCCCTGCTCTAGCGGGGAAAATGGCCTTAAAACGATCATTCATTCATTCATTCATTCATAGCATGGTTCTTGGAAGTATGAAGAAGGCGATTTGTGTTCAACAGTCTTCAAGTAAATGATTCAATTTAAATGGAGGCTGAAAGGCGTATCAATAAATTAATTCTGTGTTTTACCGCTATTTTACCCAGTGTCTGTTACACCACCCTATCGAACACCTTACTGTTGTTATTCGTTATTTAGTTATTCGTGCTTGGTGTTTATGTTCTTTACAACCTGCTTAAAAACAAATTTTCCTGTTTGGAATGATTATCAATTTTAAATTGATATATGTGGGAAAATTACATGCCCAGACTAGCAATCAAACCCAGGTCTTCTGGAAAACCGTACCATTGCTCTGCCATCTGAGCTATCTGGGTGACCCTGACTGAGCATGCAATTTTCCCACATATATCAATTTAATTATTTAATCCTGTTCATTAATCTAATTGCTTCACTTCGCCCCCAGTGGTGTTTATACAGACTTGGCATTTAATATGGAAATTTTTTTTTTTCTTGACGGGTTTACTTTCTGAACTCAGTATATCAATCTGGTGAGTTTATTTTACCCTCCGGTGATGTCTTTGTTGAAAGAACCATGTCACTGATTGTCTTTCGCAGCAAGAAGACAATAACAGGATTATATCACAGGTGGCGTGACAAAATGTAAGGACAGGTACATTTGACGATTGGCTTCACAATCGGGTATATAAGGGTTGTTGCGTTCTGTATTAGTGGAAAACAACTGCTGCACGTCTACAAAAGTTATTGCCGCTTCCTCTGGAGATGGTCCGTCAACTTAACAATGCTGTTTGTCATGGAGTGGTGGCTTTACGAAATTCTGGCATGAAACAGCGTGCTATTGCTCAGCAGTATGGCATCACTCAAGGTCAGGTGTCAAAGATCCTGAAAAGAAATGCTCAAGGGGTGTCCCTACTCCAATACCGAGGCCAGGACGTCCACGCAGAACCACAATGAGAGATGATCGCCAGCTGCACTGGTTAGTCTGCAATGGCCGTACCAAGTCAGCTAATCGGCTTAGGGCTGAGTGGCAGCAACTGACAAATGTGCCTGTATCCAGAAGGCTAGTCGACCAATGACTGGTTCAAGCAGGCTATCGTGCCAGGTGTCCCCTGAGAAAGCCACGCCTGACCAGACAACACAGCCAGCGCCAATTGCAGTGGGCCAGAGAGCACCGTCAATGGCAGCTAGGACACTGGAATCACGTGACCTTCAGTGACGAGTCTAGATTTCTGGTCTATCGTCAAGATGGCCGCGTCCTAGTGCGCAGACAAGTGCATGAAGCCCACAACGAAGATTGTATAGTGCCAAGAGTCCAAGCTGGAGGTGGTGGGGTGACAGTTTGGGCTGCTTTTCATGCAGGGGGCAAAACTGACCTGGTTGTTCTGAATGGAAACCTGAACCAGTTCAAGTACAGGGTCATTCTGGAAGAAACATTGCTTCCATTTGCTCGTGCAGCCTTTCAAGGAAACTTTGTCTTCCAAGATGACAATGCACCGCCTCATCGTGCTCGCATGATCCAACACTTTCTTGCTGACCGTGGTGTAGAGCATATGGAGTGGCCTGCCATGTCCCCGGATATGAATCCGATGGAGAACGTGTGGGCAGAATGAACTGAACACGTCAAATTGACAACTTGGACCAGCAGCCTACCTCTGTGCGTGAATTGCAGCAGGCTATTGTCACTGCATGGCAAGCGATTCCTGTCCAAACCTTGGCAAATCTCGTGAACAGCATGCCCCGACATGTACGTGCTCTCCTGAATGCTCGTGGGGGTTACACGAAGTACTGAACTGTAATTTTATTGTCCGTAATCCCAGTCATAAATTAGCTTTTGTTTTTGTTGAAAAAAAAATTTGGCTAATGTGCAAAATAAAGAGATACGTCTGGAAAACGTACAGATGTTTAACACAGTACTGTTCGTGAATTGAGTTCGATATCAGTTTACATCACTTTCAAGGATCAATTTATTTGCTTCGAAATGTCAAATGTGATTTTTGTTTCTTTTAAAGGTCACATTAACAAAATCTAGAATAATTTCAACATAATTCCAATGAACTTTTGGTTCTAAGTCGTCTTGAAAAGTAAGTTCACCCCCACAAAAAAATTATTCCATATTAAATGTCAAGTCTGTAATAGAGAACATGGATTTGTCCCCCCGATAGGAGGAAGACCCTTTTGCATTGGAGCTTTTCCCATCACCCCCACCTCCAAATCTTCAATTCTGTTTATTCATGATGATGTCATTGATACTCAGATCTTCATTTTTCAGTGCTTCAGAGAAGTGGTTGAAAAATTCATCCCGTCGTCTATGATCGTTTTCATGAAGCGCTGAAGCAGCTTCAATATTTGGCTATGTCCGTCTGTCCGTCTGTCAAAAATAAAGAGAAAGAACATTTCCAATCCACTGTGTTTAATTCGAATTCCCGGTGTGTACCCTGGTTTGGAATAGGTACACCATATCCCTGCGTGTCGTAAGAGGCGACTAAGAGGGTTGGCATCAGGAAGGGCATCCGGCCATAAAAACATTGCCTCAAAAAGAGAACCATGACAATTACAACTACATATGGGCAGGGTACAGCCCGAAGTGGAGATCGGTTTCTGAGGTTTGGGACATGGAATGTAGGGACAATGACCTGGACAATGACATGGACAAATGACAATGATCAGGAGAAGTGGTGGAAGTATTGATCAGAAGAAGAGTGGACATATGTTGTGTGCAAGAGACGAGATGGAAGGGAAGTGGTGTGAGAATGGTGAAGGGTAGGCAAGGACAGAAATACAAGTTTGTGTGGCAAGGATGCCCGGAGGGCGTGAATGGTGTTGGTGTCCTGTTTTCTGAGGAGTTTGTAGACAGTGTGGTGAGTGTGACTAGAGTGAGTGATAGGTTGATGATGGTGAAAATGATGATTGGAAAGCTCTTGATGAACGTCATCTCGGGATATGCTCCGCAGGTTGGTCGGAGCGATGAAGAGAAGGACAAGTTCTGGTGTGCGATAGAGAAGCTGATGGAAAACGTGAAAGATGAGGAAGTTGTTGTGGTAGGAGGAGACCTAAATGGACATGTGGGAAGGAGTATGGACGGTTTTGAGGGAGTTCATGGGGGTTACGGATATGGTGTGAGAAATGGAGACGGTGAAAGGCTTTTTGGAGTTTGCTGATGGAGCTGATTTGTTGATTTGTAATACTCAGTTCCAGAAAGAGGATAATAAGCTTGTTACATACACGTCCGGTGGGTCGACGACAACCGTTGACTACCTGATGGTGCGTAGGCGAGATAGGGGGCACCTCCGGGACACAAAGGTGATCCCGGGGGAGGAGGTTGTTTCACAGCACCACTTGGTTGTCTGTGACATAAGGGTGAAAGGTGCGAGGAGAGCTCGGCGGATGAAGTACCAACAGAGAATGAAGGTGTGGAGGTTGAAAGAGGTGACAGTAAGGGAGGCATTCGAAGAGAGGCTGAGTAGGGTAGAGGATGATGTGGTTGAGCTTGAAAGTGGTTGGATGTCAATGAAAGATAGTCTGTTGGGAGCCGATGATGAGGTATGTGGATGGACAAAAGGACCACCGAGGCACTCGGAAACATGGTGGTGGGATGATGAAGTTGGAAAGAGGATTGACGAGAAGAGGAAGAAATTCAAGGAGTGGCAGAAGGCGAAGGGTACGGGAGCAGAAAAAGCAGAGCATGAAAGTTATAAGGCAGCCAAGTAGGCTGCAAAGAAAGAGGTAGCAAAGGCGCAGGAGGCATGTAGGAAAATGTTCGGAGAACACTTGGATTCGGAAGAGGGTCAGAGAGCGGTATTCAGGATTGCAAAGCAGATAGCGAAAGAGAGGTGTGATGTGATGGGGGTGAGTTGCTTGAAGGATGAAGTGGGACAAATCGTTGTGGACCCAGATGGAATTAAAGGAAGATGGAAAAGATATATGGAAATGCTGTTGAATACAGAGAATGAATGGGATGGCAACATGGAGAGTAACCCAGTTTTAGGACCGGCAGAGAAGATAACTGAGAAGGAAGTTGAGGAAGCGATAAAAGGAATACAACAACACAACAACAACATGCATTTTAAGGCCATTTTCCCTGCGAGAGCGGGGGTTAGCCTTGCGGTCCCCATGACAATCTTCTCCATTTTGCCCTATTTTCTGCATCTCTCCTTGTTAACCCCCTTGCCCGCATTTCTTCTTCCACCATCTTTAGCCAAGTCTTTCTCGGTCTTCCCCGTCCTCTACTTCCTTCTGCATTCATTTCCATCACTATTTTCAACCAGTCACTTTCATCCTTCCTCAACACATGACCAAACCATCTCAACCTGTCCTCTTCATAGCATCAATCGCAGGCTCTATTCCCATCATCTTTCGCAATTCATCATTTGTCTTCCTCTCTCTCAACGATACTCCGCACATCCACCGAACCATTCGCATTTCCACCCTTTCCAGCCTTCGTTGCTGCTCTACATTCATGACCCATGTCTCGCTCCCATAAATCATAACACTTCTCACACATGCAGCATACACCTTTCCCTTCAGCTTCAACAACACTCCCCTCCTCATCAGCACGCCCCTCAGTTCCCGAAACTTCTTCCATGCACATCTCACTCTAGCAACTGTTGCCGTGTCTGATCCAAGCGATAAAAGGAATGAAGAGTAGAAAAGCGGGAGGGCCGACGGGAGTTGTGGGAGATATGTTGAAGGCAGCAGGAAGTTGGGGTGTGAAGAGAATGACAGAGATATGCAATCTGGTGGTGAAAGAAGGCCGCATTCCAGTGGATTGGGAACTGAGTACCCTCGTCCCTCTATACAAGGGGAAAGGTGACCCTCTGGAGTGTGACTCGTACCGAGCGATAAAGTTATTGGAGCATGGAATGAAGGTATTGGAAAGGGTGTTGGAGAGGAGGATAAGGAAGAAGGTGAAGATCGACGAAATGCAGTTTGGATTTGTGCCAGGAAGAGGTACGACAGACACACTCTTTATTGTGAGGCAGTTGCAGGAGAAGTACATGGAGAAGAGGAAGAAGTTGTTTCTTGGGTTTGTTGATCTGAAGAAAACATTCGATAGGGTTCCACGTGAAGTATTGACATGGGCATTGAGGAAGTTAGGAGTGGAGGAATGGTTGATCAGAATAGTGATGGCAATGTACAAAAGAGCGCGCACAGCTGTAAGGACGAAGGACGGGAACAGTGGTGAGTTTGAGGTGAAGGTGGGAGTGCATCAGGAGTCGGTACAAAGTCCACTACTATTTGTAGCTGTGATGGAGGTGCTGGCTCAGAACGTAAAGGAGGGTTTACCGTGGGAGTTGTTGTATGCAGATGATCTGGTGTTGATTGCGGAAAGTATGGATGGACTGAAGGAAAAGATGAACAAGTGGAAGGAATGTATGGAGACAAAAGGTCTGAAGGTGAATATCGGAAAGACGAAGGTGATGGCAAGTGGTAAAGCATGTGGTGACGTGGAAAGAACTGGGAAGTGGCCATGTGCTGTGTGCAGGAAGGGTGTCGGAGTGAACTCCATTCAATGTACAATGTGCGCTGAGTGGGTTCATCAAAAATGTAGTGGTCTGAGAGGGTCATTAACCAGTGTGGCAGCTACATTCAAATGTAAGGTGTGCACAGGGGGAGCTGCAGATGGAGGAAATGTTGAGTTGGATCTTGGAGACGGCGTGAAGCTGGAAGGTGTGAAAACATTTTGCTACCTCGGAGACATGCTGAATGGAGAAGGTGGATCAGACTCGGCAAAGGTTGCTAGAGTGAGATGTGCATGGAAGAAGTTTCGGGAACTGAGTGGCGTGCTGATGAGGAGGGGAGTGTCGTTGAAGCTGAAGGGAAAGGTGTATGCTGCATGTGTGAGAAGTGTTATGATTTATGGGAGCGAGACATGGGTCATGAATGTAGAGCAGCAACAAAGGTTGGAAAGGGTGGAAATGCGAATGGTTCAATGGATGTGTGGAGTATCGTTGAGAGAGAGGAAGACAAATGATGAATTGCGAAAGATGATGGGAATAGAGCCTGTGATTGATGCTGTGAAGAGGAACAGGTTGAGATGGTTTGGTCATGTGTTGAGGAAGGATGAAAGTGACTGGTTGACAAGAGTGATGGAAATGAATGTAGAAGGAAGTCGAGGACGGGGAAGACCGAGAAAAGACTTGGCTAAAGATGGTGGAAGAAGAAATGCGGGCAAGGGGGTTTTTTTTTTTTTTTTTTTTTTGTATACAAGATCGAGGCTCGTGAAAGAGCGAAAATTAATCACACAGAAAGACAAACAGACACATAAAACAAATAACATCGGGAGCGGTAGACAAGATGGGGAGAGAGGGGGAAGGACACAAACACAACATTTGAGAGCAGGGACCGAGAGACATGGAGACATCGAGAGATCTGTGGGAGGGAGAGGGCTTTGGGGGGGAGGCATGTGAAGGGGGGAGGCATGTGAAGGGGGGGAGGCATGTGAAGGGGGGGGGGGGGTGGGAGAGGTATAAACATATGGACACTGCCAGGATTTCCAGGAAATAAGTTGGAATTTCAAACAAGGTGGATCTGGGGTGAATTAGTGGGGGTAGAAAAGATCAAGGTTATGGATGGGGGAAGATAAGAGATGGTGGTGAACAGCTGTTTTAAAGACCTGGAGGGAGGAGAGGGATTGAAGGGAGTGTGGGAGTTTGTTCCACAGGCGGGAGAAAAGAGGAATGAAAGAGTGAAGGTGAGCAGAGAGCCGAGATTTCGGCAGTTTAACCATCAGAGGGTTGCTGGCAGATCTTGTGCGACCTGTAGGAATATTTGGGGGACAGAGCACGGAGAGAGCTGGGGGAGCAAGGCCGGAGAGGAGTCGGTAGAAGACAGGAAGACCACCTACCTGCCTGCGGTGAGTGAGTGAAAGGCCCTCAGAGATAGCTTCATCGCGGGAGATTCCAATGATTTTGAAAGCTTTGGATTCAACAGCGTGAAGCCGAGCCCCAGCCCATAGGGGAGAACAGTATTCCATTGAGCTGCGGAAGAAAGCCTTGTATGTGGTGAGGAGCTCAGGTGTGCCGAGGAAGGACTTCGCACGACGGAGGATGCCCAGTCGGCGACTGGCTTTGGAGGCCAGCTTGGAAATGTGGTTTTCCCAAGAAAGATCATGGCAGATAGTGAGACCCAAAAGCTTGAGTGACAGAACTTCTTGGAGAGGATTGTTGAGAAAGTAGATGGGAGGGTTGTCCAGTCGATCTTTTCGGAGAGACATAGTAAGAGAGTGAGATTTGGCAGGATTGAAAGACATGTTCCACTTGTTTGACCAGTCTGTGATTTTGTCCAGGTCTTCAGAGAGTGAGGAGGCTGCAAACTGCCTATCTGAGGGAAGAGGAATGGAGCCGCAGAGAGTGGAGTCATCAGCAAAGAGATAGAGAGGATTTTCCAGAGAGTCACAGAGATCATTGATAAAGACCAGAAAAAGCACAGGGCCCAGCACACTTCCTTGGGGAACTCCAGCCTGAACAGGAAGGGGAGATGAGAGAAATCCATTCAGGGCCACACGTTGACTACGACCAGAGAGGAAGTCCGCAAGCCATGCATGGAGATTTCCATGGATACCATAGGAGGAGAGTTTGGTGAGCAGAGCTGGGTGCCAGACCGTATCAAAGGCCCTTGATATGTCAAGGGAGACAGCTCTGATTTCCTGTTTGGCATTCAGGACCTCCATCCATTGTTGAGACAGCAGAAGCAGC
Source organism: Myxine glutinosa (assembly GCF_964187855.1). Classification (NCBI taxonomy): domain Eukaryota; kingdom Metazoa; phylum Chordata; class Myxini; order Myxiniformes; family Myxinidae; genus Myxine; species Myxine glutinosa. Next base: position 270,964,249 of record NC_136262.1, on the reverse strand, counting down.
ATGTCCAGAGTAGAGTGACCTGGTCTGAAACCAAATTGATGATCAGAGATCAAGCCATTGGAGAAGAGGAAAGATTTCATATCCGAAGCAATGATGGATTCCATGACTTTGCTGATAATTGGGAGCAGGCTGATTGGTCTGTAGTTGCAAGGATCTGTTTTTGCACCTTTTTTGTGTAAAGCGGTAATGTTAGCTGATTTCCAGGATGCTGGCAGATGACCTTGAGCAAAAGATAGGGTGAAAAGAACAGAGAGAGGGTGAGATAGAGCGGCAGAGCAGGATTTTAGGACCCGTGGGCTGATGCCGTCTGGTCCAGTTGCAGAATCAGAGTCGAGGTTTGACAAAAACTCCTCCACCTTGTCAGGAGAGAAGGACACAGAGTCCAGGAGCATTTGGGTTCGACTGGGAAAGGTGGGAACAGAGAGAGATGGGTTTGGGACTAAGGATTTCGAGGCGAACACAGAGTTGAGGCATTCGGCTTTGTCACGTGCGATGTCAACTGTGTGGCCATTTGAGGTAAGGGAGGGGATGGAGGGGGAACAAACACCAGAAACGGATTTGACCAGACGCCACCAGGATTTGGAGGAAGGAGACAGGTTTGAGAGTTCATTCTTGAGTGAGGAGAGATAGTGCTTCCTGGCACTCCTGAGGGTAGACACACACTTGTTCCGAGCTTGGTGGAAGGAACTGAGATTTCCTTCAGTTGGATTAGCCTTCCAAGAGGCAAAGGCAAGTTGTTTCAGGGCAACTGCCTCACCACAAGATTCAGTGTACCATGGACGGGAGGAAGGGTAAGACAATTGAAGGCGAGATGGGATAAATCTGTGCATGAGAGAGATCAGTTTGCTTTGGAAGAATTCCCAGGAAGAATTGATGTCAGAGGCAGTGGAGATGAGAGACCAATCCAGACGTTAATCCAATCCAGAAGGGGGTTAACAAGGAGAAATGCAGAAAATAGGGCAAAATGGAGAAGATTGTCATAGGGACCGCAAGGCTAACCCCCGCTCTTGTCGGGAAAATGGCCTTAAAATGCATGTTGTTGTTGTTGTTGTTGTTGTTGTGTTTAATTTGAATGGGTAATTATAAAGTGTAAATCTAAAGGGTAAATCTAAAGGGTAATTCATTCTTAAGGTTATTTCCAAAGGGTAATTATAAAGTGTGATTCTAAAGGGTTATTCTAAAGGGTTATTCTAAAGGGTTATTCTCAAGGGTTATTCTCAAGGGTTATTCTCAAGGGTTATTCTCAAGGGTTATTCTCAAGGGTTATTCTCAAGGGTTATTCTCAAGGGTTATTCTCAAGGGTTATTCTCAAGGGTTATTCTCAAGGGTTATTCTCAAGGGTTATTCTCAAGGGTTATTCTCAAGGGTTATTCTCAAGGGTTATTCTCAAGGGTTATTCTCAAGGGTTATTCTCAAGGGTTATTCTCAAGGGTTATTCTCAAGGATTATTCTCAAGGGTTATTCTCAAGGGTTATTCTCAAGGGTTATTCTCAAGGGTTATTCTCAAGGGTTATTCTAAAGGGTTATTCTAAAGGGTTATTCTGAAGGGTTATTCTAAAGGGTTATTCCAAAGGGTTATTCCAAAGGGTAATTCGAAAGGGTTATTCTAAAGGGTTATTCTAAAGGGTTATTCGAAAGGGTTATTCGAAAGGGTTATTCTAAAGGGTTATTCTAAAGGGTTATTCTAAACGGTTATTCTAAAGGGTTATTCTAAAGGGTTATTCTAAAGGTTTAATCCAAAGGGTAATTATAAAGTGTGATTCTAAAGGGTCATTCTAAAGGGTAATTCTAAAGGGTAATTCTAAAGGGTAATTCCAAAGGGTAATTTAAAAGGGTAATTCTAAAGGGTAATTCTAAAGGGTAATTCTAAAGGGTAATTCTAAAGGGTAATTCTAAAGGGTAAATCGAAAGGGTAATTAATTCTAAAGGGTAATTAATTCTAAAGGGTAATTATTTCTAAAGGGTAATGAATTCTAAAGGGTAATTAATTCTAAAGGGTAATTAATTCTAAAGGGTAATTAATTCTAAAGGATAATTCATTCTAAAGGGTAATTAATTCTAAAGTGCAATTCTAAAGGGTAATTCTAAAGGGTGATTGTAAAGGGTAATTCTAAAGGGTAATTCTAAAGGGTAATTCTAAAGGGTAATTGTAAAGGGTAATTGTAAAGGGTAATTGTAAAGGGTAATTCTAAAGAGTAATTCTAAAGGGTAATTGTAAAGGGTAATTCTAAAGGGTAATTGTAAAGGGTGATTCTAAAGGGTAATTCTAAAGGGTAAATGGAAAGGGTAATTGTAAAGGGTAATTGTAAAGGGTAATTGTAAAGAGTAAATGTAAAGTGTGATTCTAAAGGGTGATTCTGAAGGGTAATTCTAAAGGGTAAATCAAAAGGGTAATTCTAAAGGGTAATTCTAAAGGGTAATTCTAAAGGTTAATTCTAAAGGGTAAATCGAAAGGGTAATTCTAAAGGGTAATTAATTCTAAAGGATAATTAATTCTAAAGCGTAATTCCAAAGGGTAATTCTGAAGGGTAGTTAATTCTAAAGGGTGATTCTAAAGGGTAATTGTAAAGTGTGATTCGAAAGGTTTATTCTAAAGTGTGTGTATGACTCCATCTACATCTCGCTGTCTGATAATATGGACCAACTTCTATCTACTCATCCCAACTCTCTCTTCCTCATATGTGGTGATTTCAATTGTCACCATGCCAGTTGGCTGGGTGTGGGTACCTCTCTCACCAGCCATGGCACCTCAGCAAAGGACTTCTGTGACTCACTGGGACTGACACAATCTGTCAATTTCCCGACCCAGATCTCAGGCAACGGAGCATCTTCTCTTCTAGACTTGGTTATGACTAACTTCCCTGCAAATGCTGCTGCTCTTCTTCTGCTCCAATCGGCTCATCTGATCATGTTCTTGTTAAAGTGGACATCTCTCTGACCATTCTCAGAGAGCCTCCTCAGCGCCGACGAGTCTGGCATTTCACTCAGGCCAACTGGCACGGTCTTCAAGCAGCCATCAATCATCTGGACTGGTCTCCCATCTCTACCGCCTCTGAAATCAACTCATCCTGGGAATTCTTCCAAAGTAAATTGCTCTCTCTCTCTCTCATGCACAGATTTATCACATTTTCCCTTCAGTTGTCATACCCTTCCTCTCATCCATGGTACACGGAATCTTGTGGTGAGGCAGTTGCCCAGAAACAACTTGCCTTTCGTCTCCTGGAAAGCAAATCCAACGGAAGGAAATCTCATTTCCTTTCAGAGAGCCAGAAACAAGTGCGTGTCCACCCTCAGGAGAGCCAGGAAACAATATCTCTCCACTCTCAATACCGACAAAAAGGGTTGGCGTCAGGAAGGGCATCCGGCCATAAAACATTGCTTCAAAAAGGGGACCAAAAAAACAACAACAACCATGGTTCCCGAAAAAGGCCAACCCCTGCTTTGCGGGGAAAAATGGCCTCTAAAGGTGGTTTTTTCTCAAGACCGAACTCTCAAACCTGTCTCCCTCTTCCAAATCCTGGTGGCGTCTGGTCAAATCCGTTTCTGGTGTTTGTTCCCCCTCCATCCCCTCACTTACCTCAAACAACGACACAGCTGACCCCGCACGTGAAAAAGCCGAATGCCTCAACTCTGTGTTTGCCTCAAAATCTTGTGTCCCAAACCCATCTCTCTCTGTTCCCACCTTACCCAGTCAAACCCAGCTGCTCCTGGACTCTGTGTCCTTCTCTCCTGACAAGGTAGAGAAGTTTTTGTCAAACCTCGACTCTGATTCTGCAACTGGACCAGACGGCATCAGCCAACGGGTCTTAAAATCCTGCTCTGCCGCTCCCTCTCTCTGATGTTATCACCCTCTCTTTTGCTCAAGGTCATCTGCCAGCATCCTGGAAATCAGCAAATATTACCGCTTTCCACAAAAAAGGTGCAAAAACAGATCCTTGCAACTACAGACCAATCAGCCTGCTCCCAATTATCAGCAAAGTCAAGGAATCCATCATTGCTTCGGATATCAAATCCTTCCTCTTCTCCAATGGCTTGATCTCCGATCATCAATTTGGATTCAGATCAGACCAGGTCATTCTACTCTGGACATGCTGCTTCTGCTGTCTCAACGATGGATGGAGGTCCTCAATGCCAAACAGGAAATCAGAACTGTCTCCATTGACATATCACGTGCCTTCGATATGGTCTGACACCCCGCTCTGCTCACCAAACTCTCGTCCTACGGTATCCATGGAAATCTCCACGCATGGCTTGCAGACTTCCTCTCTGATCGTAGTCAACGTGTGGCCCTGAATGGATTTCTCTCATCTCCCCTTCCTGTTCAGGCTGAGTTCCCCAAGGCAGTGTTCTGGGCCCTGTGCTTTTTCTGGTCTTCATCAATGATCTCCCCGTCTCTCTGGAAAATCCTCTCTATCTCTTTGCTGATAACTCCACTCTCTGCCGCTCCATTCCTCATCCCTCAGATTGGCAGTCTGCACCCTCCTCACTCTCTGCAGACCTGGACAAAATCACAGACTGGTCAAACAAGTGGAACATGTCTTTCAATCCTGACAAATCTCACACTCTTACTATGTCTCTCCGAAAAGACTGACTGGATAACCCTCCCATCCACTTTCTGAATAATCTCTCTCCAAGAGGTTCTGTCACTCAAGCTTTTGGGTCTCACTATCTGCCATGATCTTTCCTGGGAAAACCACATTTCCAAGCTAGGCTCCAAAGCCAGTCGCCAACTGGGCATCCTCCGTCGTGCGAAGACCTTCCTTGGCACACCTGAGCTCCTCCTCACCACATACAAGGCTTTCATCCGCAGGTCAATGGAATACTGTTCCCCCCTCTGGGCCGGTGCTCCTGCCTCACACCTGGCTCGGCTTCGCGCTGTTGAAATCAGAGCTTTCGGATACATTGGAATCTCCCACGATGAAGCCAATTCCGAGGGCCTTTCACTCACTCACCACAGGCAGGTTGATGGTCTTTCTGTCTTCTACTGACTCTTCTCCGGCCTTGCTCCCCCAGCTCTCTCTGCGCTCTGTCCTCCAAATATTCCTACAGGCCACACAAGATCTGCCAGCAACCCTCTTATGGTTAAACTGCCAAAATCTAGGCTCTCTGCTCAACTTCACTCTTTCATTCCCCTTTTCTCCCACCTCTGGAACAAACTCCCCCACTCCCTTCAATGCCACTCCTCCCTCCAGGTCTTTAAAACAGCTGTTCACCACCATCTCTTATCTTCCCCCATCCAAACCCTTGATCTTTTCTACCCCCGCTAATTCACCCAAGATCCACTTTTTTGAAATTCCAACTTCTTTCCTGGAAGTCCTTGCAGTATCCATATGTTTTATACCTCTCCCACCTCCCCCCAAGCCCTCTCCTTCCCACAGTTCTCTTGATGTCCCTGCTCTCAAATGTTGTGTTTGTGTCCTTCCCCCTCTCTCCCCATCTTGTCTACCGCTCCCCTTATTATATGTTTTCTGTGTCGGTTTGAATTTTTGTGTGATTAATATTAGCTCTTTCACGAGCCTCGATCTTGTATCCACAAAAATAAAATAAAATAAAAAAATTCTAAAGGGTAATTCAAAAGGGTTATAAAGGGTAATGAATTCTAAAGGGTAATTCTCAAGGGTAATTCTCAAGGGTAATTCTAAAGGGTTATAAAGGGTTATAAAGGGTATTTAATTCTCAAAGGTAATTCTAAAGGGTTATAAAGGGTTATAAAGGGTATTTAATTCTCAAGGGTATTTCTAAAGGGTTATAAAGGGTAATTAATTCTAAAGGGTGATTCGAAAGGGTAATTCTAAAGGGGTCTAAAAAGTAATTATAAGGATAATTCTAAAAGGTTTTAAAGGGTAATTCTAAAGGGATCTAAAATGTAATTCAATCAGTTTCTAAAGGGGCATTGTAATAGGTTCTCGAGGGAAATTCTCAAGGGTTTCATTCGTTTCTTGGCTTTGCCAATTTTATAATTTTTAATTTGCGAATTTTTTTTTTGCCTTTTATATGGCCCACAATTGAATACCAGTTTGCTGGGATGAATGATCCCGGTGTGTACCCCGATTTAGAATAGGTACACCGTATCCCTGCACATCGTAAATGCGACTAAGGGTCGGCGTCAGGAAGGGCATCCGGCCATAAAAACATTGCCTCAAACAGGGAACCATAATTGGCATGGGGCCCGCAAGGCTAACCCCCGCTCTAGTGGGGGAAAATGTCCTTAAAACGATCATTCATTCATTATTCATATGGCCACAATGTATTGTGCTGGACAGTGAATGCAACAAGGAAGGCAATAACTCCCCAAGAACTACACCCCCATCAAGAAATAAATAAAACACAAACACTTGTAAAAATACAAACAGAAAAACTTGTACAAATACAAACACAAATTATTGTACAAATACAAGCAGAAAGACTTGTACAAATACAAACACAAAGTCTTGTACAAATACAAGCAGAAAAAAAAGAAAGAAAAAAAAACACCTTTAGAGGCCATTTTTCCCCGCAAGCGGGGGTTGGCCTTTTTCGGGAACCGTGGTTGTTGTTGTTTTTCGGTCCCCTTTTTGAAGCAATGTTTTACGGCCGGATGCCCTTCCTGACGCCAACCCTTTTTGCCGCCTTTAACGACAAGCAGGGAATTACCAGTGAACTGGTACTCAATTAGCCGACCTCGGAAGGCATGACAGGCTGAGTCAACCCCCCTGGCGTTAATTCAGCGATCGACCGGGATTCGAACCCAGGATCCTAGGATCCTAAGCTGACACCCTAGCCGCTAGCCCAACACCAGGGTTAAGAAAGACTTGTACAAATACAAACACAATTATTGTACAAATACAAACACAAAGTCTTGTACAAATACAAACACAAAGTCTTGTACAAATACAAGCAGAAAGTCTTGTACAAATACAAACACAAAGTCTTGTACAAATACAAGCAGAAAGACTTGTACAAATACAAACACAAAGTCTTGTACAAATATAAGCAGAAAGACTTGTACAAATACAAACACAAAGTCTTGTACAAATACAAGCAGAAAGACTTGTACAAATACAAACACAAAGTCTTGTACAAATACAAGCACAAAGTCTTGTACAAATACAAACACAAAGTCTTGTACAAATACAAGCAGAAAGACTTGTACAAATACAAACACAAAGTCTTGTACAAATATAAGCAGAAAGACTTGTACAAATACAAACACAAAGTCTTGTACAAATACAAGCAGAAAGACTTGTACAAATACAAACACAAAGTCTTGTACAAATACAAGCAGAAAGACTTGTACAAATACAAACACAAAGTCTTGTACAAATACAAGCAGAAAGACTTGTACAAATACAAACACAAAGTCTTGTACAAATACAAACACAAAGTCTTGTACAAATACAAACACAAAGTCTTGTACAAATACAAGCAGAAAGTCTTGTACAAATACAAATACAAATTATTGTACAAATACAAACACAAAGTCTTGTACAAATACAAGCAGAAAGTCTTGTACAAATACAAACACAAAGTCTTATACAAACACAAAGTCTTGTACAAATACAAGCAGAAAGTCTTGTACAAATACAAATACAAATTATTGTACAAATACAAACACAAAGTCTTGTACAAATACAAGCAGAAAGTCTTGTACAAATACAAACACAAAGTCTTATACAAACACAAAGACTTGTACAAATACAAACACAAAGTCTTGTACAAATACAAGCAGAAAGACTTGTACAAATACAAACACAAAGTCTTGTACAAATACAAACACAAAGTCTTGTACAAATACAAGCAGAAAGACTTGTACAAATACAAACACAAAGTCTTGTACAAATACAAGCAGAAAGACTTGTACAAATACAAACACAAAGTCTTGTACAAATACAAACACAAAGTCTTGTACAAATACAAACACAAAGTCTTGTACAAATACAAGCAGAAAGACTTGTACAAATACAAACACAAAGTCTTGTACAAATACAAGCAGAAAGACTTGTACAAATACAAACACAAAGTCTTGTACAAATACAAGCACAAAGTCTTCTACAAATACAAACACAAAGTCTTGTACAAATACAAGCAGAAAGACTTGTACAAATACAAACACAAAGTCTTGTACAAATATAAGCAGAAAGACTTGTACAAATACAAACACAAAGTCTTGTACAAATACAAGCAGAAAGACTTGTACAAATACAAACACAAAGTCTTGTACAAATACAAGCAGAAAGACTTGTACAAATACAAACACAAAGTCTTGTACAAATACAAACACAAAGTCTTGTACAAATACAAACACAAAGTCTTGTACAAATACAAGCAGAAAGTCTTGTACAAATACAAATACAAATTATTGTACAAATACAAACACAAAGTCTTGTACAAATACAAGCAGAAAGTCTTGTACAAATACAAACACAAAGTCTTATACAAACACAAAGTCTTGTACAAATACAAGCAGAAAGTCTTGTACAAATACAAATACAAATTATTGTACAAATACAAACACAAAGTCTTGTACAAATACAAACACAAAGTCTTGTACAAATACAAACACAAAGTCTTGTACAAATACAAACACAAAGTCTTGTACAAATACAAACACAAAGTCTTGTACAAATACAAACACAAAGTCTTGTACAAATACAAGCAGAAAGTCTTGTACAAATACAAACACAAAGTCTTGTACAAATACAAGCAGAAAGTCTTGTACAAATACAAATACAAATTATTGTACAAATACAAACACAAAGTCTTGTACAAATACAAGCAGAAAGACTTGAACAAATACAAACACAAAGTCTTGTACTACATCGACGGAACATATTTCCAAACAAATGACAGATTTCGTGCAAAGCAATGTAGCTCAAGGTAACAAGTCTTTACACAGAAAAACAAACCTGTCCAACAAGATTTGGCATGGCTTTGTCTGCCCATCTGCCAGATTGGTTATTTAATAAAGCAAACACACACCTTTGGATCCACAGTGGAACTTTGATCAAAGCAACTTGAGGAACCCTACAACAGGTGCAAGAGTATCCAGGTGTATGACAAACTAAGATAAGGTTGATATTTACAAAAAAAACATGTAGTACAACCTGGCAGATTAAAATCGAGAAAAAGAAAACAGGGACCAAACAAGCACAATTAGTGCAGCGAGATACAGCGAGGAGCCAAACAACCAAAGGATCCATGCCGTACACGGCTCGCAACCATGCCACACAGATCCATGTCACGCGCACCTCGCACCACTCCACACGCACCTCACACCACTTCACACAGATCCATGTCACGCGCACCTCGCACCACTCCACACAGATCCATGTCACGCGCACGTCGCACCACTCCACACAGATCCATGTCACGCGCACCTCGCACCACTCCACACAGATCCATGTCACGCGCACCTCGCACCACTCCACACAGATCCATGTCACGCGCCCCTCGCACCACTCCACACAGATCCATGTCACGCGCACCTCACACCACTCCACACAGATCCATGTCACACGCACCTCACACCACTCCACACAGATCCATGTCACACGCACCTCGCACCACTCCACACAGATCCATGTCACGTTCCACGCGCACCTCGCACCACTCCACAAAGATCCATGTCACACGAACCTCACACCACTCCACACAGATCCATGTCACATGAACCTCGCACCACTCCACACAGATCCATGTCACGCGCACCTCGCACCACTCCACACAGATCCATGTCACGCACACCTCGCACCACTCCACACAGATCCATGTCACGCGCACCTCGCAGCACTCCACACAGATCCATGTCACGCACACCTCGTACCACTCCACACAGATCCATGTCACGCGCACCTCGCACCACTCCACACAGATCCATGTCACGCGCACCTCGCACCACTCCACACAGATCCATGTCACGCGCACGTCGCACCACTCCACACAGATCCATGTCACGCGCACCTCGCACCACTCCACACAGATCCATGTCACGCGCACCTCGCACCACTCCACACAGATCCATGTCACGCGCACGTCGCACCACTCCACACAGATCCATGTCACACGCACCTCGCACCACTCCACACAGATCCATGTCACGTGCACCTCGCACCACTGCGAAGTGGATCCACCCTATGAGCCACATGGACCAACTCCATAAACAGCTCGCACAGTGCTGCGTGGGTCGACACCAACCACAGTGTGCAAACCGCCACAAAGATCCAGCCAACCGCTGCCATCACCAACACGGACCCACACCAACCACAACTCCCACCGTACCACACAGATCCAGCCCCTGTAACTCGTGGTCTGCCACGCGAATCCATCCAACTGCAGTTAATGCCCCTTCACGTGAATCCACGCTAACTGCAGCTTGACCTCCATAACATGGGTCCATGTCCCCTCAGCTACCACATGCCACACAGATCAAGGACACCCTCTGCTCTAACCCTTCCATACGTGTCTGCATCCCCTGTAGACCGCACCCACTGTGCCGACACAGATTGGCATCCCCTCTGCTACACAACCACCGCCCGGACCCGCTTCCCCTCCGAAGCACACCTGCCACCCGGATCCGCCCTCCTCTCCAGAACAGACCCGCTGCCTGGACCCACGTCCCCTCTGGGGCACACCTGCCACCCGGAACCACCCTCCTCTCCATAACACACCCGCTGCACAGATCCAAGTCCCCTCCAGGGCACATCTGCTGCACAGACCCACTTCCCCCTGGGGCACATCTGCTGCACAGACCCAGGTCCCCTCTGGGGCACATCTGCTGCAGGACCCATGTCCCCTCAAAGGCACATCTGCTACACAAACCCACGTCCCCCCTGGGGAACATCTGCTGCACAAACCCACGTCCCCCCTGGGGAACATCTGCTACACTAACCCATGTCCCCCTTGGGGAACATCTGCTGCACCAACCCACGTCCCCCCTGGGGAACATCTGCTGCACAACCCACGTCCCCTCTGGGGCAGTGCTGCAGACCCACGTCCCCCCTGGGGAACATCTGCTGCACACACCCACGTCCCCTCCGAGGAACATCTGCTGCACAGACCCACGTCCCCCCTGGGGAACATCTGCTGCATGGTCCCAGGTCCCCTCTGGGGCACATCTGCTACACAACCCACGCCCCCCCCCCCCCCCCCCCCAGGGAACATCTGCTGCACAGACCCACTTCCCCCTGGGGCACATCTGCTGCAGGACCCATGTCCCCTCAAAGGCACATCTGCTACACCGACCCACGTCCCCCCTGGGGAACATCTGCTGCACAAACCCACGTCCCACCTGGGGAACATCTGCTACACAAACCCACGTCCCCCCTGGGGAACATCTGCTGCACAACCCACGTCCCCCCTGGGGAACATCTGCTGCACCCACCCACGTCCCCTCCGAGGAACATCTGCTGCACAAACCCACGCCCCCCCCCCCTGGGGAACATCTGCTGCACATACCCACACCCCCCCTGGGGAGCATCTGCTGTACAGACCCACGTCCCCCCTTGGGGAACATCTGCTGCACAGACCCACGTCCCCCGTGGGGAACATCTGCTGCACAGGCCCACGTCCCCCCTGGGGAAAATCTGCTGCACAAACCCACGCCCCCCCCCCTCCTGGGGAAAATCTGCTGCACAAACCGACGACCCCCCCCCCCCACAGATGAACATCTGCTGCACAGACCCACGCCCCCCCCTGGGGAAAATCTGCTGCACAAACCCACGCCCCCCCCTCCTGGGGAAAATCTGCTGCACAAACCCACGACCCCCCCCCACAGGGGAGCATCTGCTGCACAAACCCACGACCCCCCCCCCCCCCACAGGGGAGCATCCGCTGCACAACCGACGCCCCCCCCCCACAGGGGAGCATCCGCTGCACAACCGACGCCCCCCCCCGGGAACATCTGCTGCACAACTCATGCCGCCACCACCACCCCCACCCCCCCGGTAACATCTGCTGCACAACCCACGCCACCCCCCCCGGAAACATCTGCTGCACAAACCCACCCACCCACCCCTCCTGGGGAAAATCTGCTGCACAAACCCACGCCCCCCCCCCCTGGGGAACATCTGCTGCACAGACCCACGTCCCCCTTGGGGAACATCTGCTGCACAGACCCACGTCCCCCATGGGGAACATCTGCTGCACAGACCCACGCCCCCCCTGGGGAAAATCTGCTGCACAAACCCACGCCCCCCCCCTCCTGGGGAAAATCTGCTGCACAAACCCACGCCCCCCCAGCGGAGCATCTGCTGCACAGACCCACGCCCCCCCCTGGGGAACATCCGCTGCACAACCGACGCCCCTCCCCCGGTAACATCTGCTGCACAACCCACGCCGCCACCCACGCCCCCCCCCCCCAGGGGAACATCTGCTGCACAGACCCACGCCCCCCCTGGGGAACATCCGCTGCACTACCGACGCCCCCCCCGAAACATCTGCTGCACAACCCACGACCCCCCCCCCCGGAAACATCTGCTGCACATTCCACGTCCCCCTGGGGCACATCTGCTGCACGAGCCCACATCCCGCCCCAGGCAAACACACCTCACGGACCACATTCCCTCCAGGACACACCCGTTGCGGTTCAAACTGAAGGTCCTCAGGTCCACACCCAGCCCTTCAGACCCGACGATCTCCTTTCTCCAGTCTCAGTATGCCATTACAACCACCTCCCTTCTTTTCTTACCTACGCCCAGTGTATCTTTAGCTGTGGGACACCAACGATCCATTTCTGAAAGATGTTCACTTCAACGGCGGTGACATGACATGCCACAAACCATGTGATGTGACGGGCGCGGCTTCCGGTACAGGAAGGAAACAGTCGTGAAGTCGTGCTTCGAGACATTCTTTCCATGCTACCTCAAAATGTGTCCGTCTTAACACAATTAAGGATCTTTGTTTCCGACTGTTATGTCTTATTTTCACTTCAAACAACTTTGTTTTCCACAGACCACTGAGTAGGAGGAGGAGGAGCGCGGGAGGATTTACCACACGAGCTAAGACATATACCCCTCAAACATCTGTTATGGTGGTGAAAGTAATCATCTCCAAAATGCATTTGTTATTAAAGAACAGCTAGACACGTTACAAACATGTATGATGTATTGTATCTGCGATGACGTTACTGATTTAAGGGGTTCGCAAATTAGCATTTTGGGCCCATCATGGTGTGGGCGTGGGCCATATCCACACCCAATGCTTTTATTCGGTCACCTGGACTTTCGTCGTCCGGTGAGCTTATGCGATCAAGCAGTGAGTGAATAAGTGAGTGAATGAGTGAGTGAATGAGTGAGTTAGTCAATGAGTGAGTTAGTCAATGAGTCAATGAGTGAGTGAGAGAGTTAATTCGTAAATGAGTGAGTGAGTCAAAGTATGAGTAAGTGAATAAGTGAGTGAGTCAAAGAATGAGTAAGTGAATAAGTGAGTGAGTCAAATAATGAGTAAGTGAATAAGTGAGTGAGTCAAAGAATGAGTAAGTGAATAAGTGAGTGAGTCAAAGAATGAGTATGTGAATAAGTGAGTGAGTCAAAGAATGAGTAAGTGAATAAGTGAGTGAGTCAATGAATGAGTAAGTGAATAAGTGAGTGAGTCAAAGAATGAGTAAGTGAATAAGTGAGTGAGTCAATTAATGAGTAAGTGAATAAGTGAGTGAGTCAAAGAATGAGTAAGTGAATAAGTGAGTGAGTCAAATAATGAGTAAGTGAATAAGTGAGTGAGTCAAAGAATGAGTAAGTGAATAAGTGAGTGAGTCAAAGAATGAGTAAGTGAATAAGTGAGTGAGTCAATGAATGAGTAAGTGAATAAGTGAGTGAGTCAAAGAATGAGTAAGTGAATAAGTGAGTGAGTCAAATAATGAGTAAGTGAATAAGTGAGTGAGTCAAAGAATGAGTAAGTGAATAAGTGAGTGAGTCAAATAATGAGTAAGTGAATAAGTGAGTGAGTCAAAGAATGAGTAAGTGAATAAGTGAGTGAGTCAATGAGTGGGTAAGTGAATAAGTGAGTGAGTCAAAGAATGAGTAAGTGAATAAGTGAGTGAGTCAAATAATGAGTAAGTGAATAAGTGAGTGAGTCAAAGAATGAGTAAGTGAATAAGTGAGTGAGTCAAATAATGAGTAGATGAATAAGTGAGTGAGTCAAAGAATGAGTAAGTGAATAAGTGAGTGAGTCAAAGAATGAGTAAGTGAATAAGTGAGTGAGTCAAAGAATGAGTAGATGAATAAGTGAGTGAGTCAAAGAATGAGTAGATGAATAAGTGAGTGAGTCAAAGAATGAGTAAGTGAATAAGTGAGTGAGTCAAAGAATGAGTAAGTGAATAAGTGAGTGAGTCAAAGAATGAGTAAGTGAATAAGTGAGTGAGTCAAAGAATGAGTAAGTGAATAAGTGAGTGAGTCAAATAATGAGTAAGTGAATAAGTGAGTGAGTCAAAGAATGAGTAAGTGAATAAGTGAGTGAGTCAAATAATGAGTAAGTGAATAAGTGAGTGAGTCAAAGAATGAGTAAGTGAATAAGTGAGTGAGTCAAATAATGAGTAAGTGAATAAGTGAGTGAGTCAAAGAATGAGTAAGTGAATAAGTGAGTGAGTCAAAGAATGAGTAAGTGAATAAGTGAGTGAGTCAAAGAATGAGTAAGTGAATAAGTGAGTGAGTCAAAGAATGAGTAAGTGAATAAGTGAGTGAGTCAAAGAATGAGTAAGTGAATAAGTGAGTGAGTCAAATAATGAGTAAGTGAATAAGTGAGTGAGTCAAAGAATGAGTAAGTGAATAAGTGAGTGAGTCAAATAATGAGTAAGTGAATAAGTGAGTGAGTCAAAGAATGAGTAAGTGAATAAGTGAGTGAGTCAAATAATGAGTAAGTGAATAAGTGAGTGAGTCAAAGAATGAGTAAGTGAATAAGTGAGTGAGTCAAATAATGAGTAAGTGAATAAGTGAGTGAGTCAAAGAATGAGTAAGTGAATAAGTGAGTGAGTCAAATAATGAGTAGATGAATAAGTGAGTGAGTCAAAGAATGAGTAAGTGAATAAGTGAGTGAGTCAAAGAATGAGTAAGTGAATAAGTGAGTGAGTCAAAGAATGAGTAAGTGAATAAGTGAGTGAGTCAAAGAATGAGTAGATGAATAAGTGAGTGAGTCAAATAATGAGTAAGTGAATAAGTGAGTGAGTCAAAGAATGAGTAAGTGAATAAGTGAGTGAGTCAAATAATGAGTAAGTGAATAAGTGAGTGAGTCAAAGAATGAGTAAGTGAATAAGTGAGTGAGTCAAATAATGAGTAGATGAATAAGTGAGTGAGTCAAAGAATGAGTAAGTGAATAAGTGAGTGAGTCAAAGAATGAGTAAGTGAATAAGTGAGTGAGTCAAAGAATGAGTAAGTGAATAAGTGAGTGAGTCAAAGAATGAGTAGATGAATAAGTGAGTGAGTCAAATAATGAGTAAGTGAATAAGTGAGTGAGTCAAAGAATGAGTAAGTGAATAAGTGAGTGAGTCAATGAGTGGGTAATTGAATAAGTGAGTGAGTCAAAGAATGAGTAAGTGAATAAGTGAGTGAGTCAAAGAATGAGTAAGTGAAGAAGTGAGTGAGTCAATGTGTGGGTAAGTGAATAGGTGAGTGAGTCAATGAGTGAGTCAATGAGTGAGTGAGTCAATGAGTGAGCAAGTAAGTCAAAGAGTGAGCGAGTGAGTCAATGAGTAACTTGTCATGTATGAAGCTGCAAATATTCACCGTTGTATCCCTACACCGTGACCGCATTGTATCCCTACGCCCCAGCTCGGATGGCGCTGCAGTTAATCGGGCCTGTATCGGCAGAAAGTGGTTTTCAACACGAGCACAAGTGCGATAAGTGGTTTTCAACACTAACACAATTGCAAAAAGTGGTTTTCAACACTAAACAACTTGCGAAAAGTTGTTTTCAACACAGGCATAAGTGCGGAAAGTGGTTTTGCAACACAGGCAGAACTGGAGAACATGGTTTTCAACACGAGCGCAACTGTGGAAAGTGGTTTTGCAACACTGGCTCAAGTGCAGAGAGTGGTTTTCAATGCCAGCACAAGTGCGATAAGTGGTTTTGCAACACTAGGACAAATGCAAATTGTGGTTTTCAACATTAACACAAGTGCGGAAAGTGGTTTTGCAACACAGGCAGAACTGTAGAGCATGGTTTTCAACATGAGCGCAAGTGTGGAAAGTGGTTTTGCGACACTGGCTCAAGTGCAGAGAGTGGTTTTCAATGCCAGCACAAGTGCGAAAAGTGGTTTTGCAACACTAACACATGTGAGACAAGTGGTTTTGCAACACTAACACAGGTGCAAAAAGTGGATTTGAACACTAACAGGAGCGCGAAAAGTGGTTTTCAAGACTAGCAGAAGTGCAAAACGTGGTTTTCCACGCCAGCACAAGTGCGGAAAGTGGTTTTGCAATACTGGCACATGTATTGAAAGTGGTTTTCAATGCCACCACAAGTGCGAAAAGTGGTTTTGCAACACTAACACAAGTGCAAAAAGTGGTTTTCAATGCCAACACAAGTGCGAAAAGTGCTTCTGCAACACCAGCTCAAGTGCAGAAAGTGGTTTTCAATGCCAGCACAAGTGCGCAAAGTGGTTCTGCGACAATAGCTCAAGTGCGGAAAGTCGTTTTCAAAACAAGCACGAGTGCTGAAAGTGGTTTTGCACAATAATACAAGTGCGAAAAGTGGTTTTCAACACAAGCAAGAGTGCTGAAAGTGGTTGCCAACGGCCGCAGAAGTGTGGAAATTGGTTTTTGCAACACTAACACAAATGCGAATAATGGTTTACAACACTAGTACGAGTGCGAAAAGTAGTTTGTAACACTAACACACGTGTGGAAAGTGGTTTTCAACACGAGCACGAGTGCGGAAAGTGGTTTTCAATACAAGCACAAGTGTGGAAATTGGTTTTGCAACTCTAACACAAGTGTGGAAAGTGGTTTTCAACACGAGTACAAGTGTGACAAGTGGATTTGCTACACTAACCCAATTGCAAAAAGTGGTTTTCAACATTAGCACGACTGCGGAAAGTGGTTTTCAATGCCAGCACAAGTGTGGAAATTAGTTTTGCAACACTAAGACAAATGCGAATTGTGGTTTTCAAAATTGGCGCAATTGCGAAAAGTGGTTTTGCAACACTAACACCAGTGCGAAACGTGATTTTCAACACTAACACAACTGCAAAAAGTGATTTTCAACACTAATCAAAGTGCGAAAAGTTGTTTTCAACAAAACCAAACTGCGAAAAGTTGTTATCAACAATAGCACAAGTGCGAAAAGTGGTTTTTGCAGCACAGGCAGAAATGTAGAACATGGTTTTCAACACGAGCGCAAGTGTGGAAAGTGGTTTTGCAACACTAGCTCAAGTGCTGTTAGTGGTTTTCAATGCCAGCACAAGTGCGAAAAGTGATTTTGCTACACTAACACATGTGAGACAAGTGGTTTTGCAACACTAACACAAGTGCAAAAAGTGGTTTTGAACACTAACACAAGTGCGAAACGTGATTTTCAACACGAACACAATTGCAAAAAAGTGGTTTTCAACACTAATCAAAGTGCGAAAAGTTGTTTTCAACAACAGCACAAGTGCGAAAAGTGGTTTTGCAACACAGGCAGAACTGTAGAACAAGGTTTTCAACACGAGCGAAAGTGTGGAAAGTGGTTTTGCAACACTGTCTCAAGTGCGGGGAGTGGTTATCAATGCCAGCACAAGTGCGAAAAGTGGTTTTGCAACACTAACCCATGTGAGACAAGTGGTTTTGCCACATTAACACAAGTGCACAAAGTGGATCTGCAACACTAGCTCAAGTGCGGAAGTTGGTTTTCAAAACAAGCACGACTGCTGAAAGTGGTTTTTTCAACAATAACACAAGTGCAAAAAGTGGTTTTCAACACAAGCAAGAGGGCTGAAAGTGGGTGTCAACGGCCGCAGAAGTGTGGAAATTGGTTTTTGCAACACTAACACAAATGCGAATAATGGTTTACAACACCACCACAAGTGCGATACGTGGTTTTGCAACACTAAGACACATGCGAATTGTGGTTTTCAACACTGGCGCAAGTGCGAAAAGTGGTTTTCAACACTAACACAATTGCAAAAAGTGGTTTTCAACACTAACCAACTTGCGAAAAGTTGTTTTCAACACGAGCATAAGTGCGGAAAGTGGTTTTGCAACACAAGCAGAACTGTAGAACATGGTTTTCAACACGAGCGCAAGTGTGGAAAGTGGTTTTGCAACACTGGCTCAAGTGTGGAGAGTGGTTTTCAATGCCAGCACAAGTGCGATAAGTGGTTTTGCAACACTAAGACAAATGCAAATTGTGGTTTTCATCACTAACACAAGTGCCGAAAGTGGTTTTGCAACACAGGCAGAACTGGAGAGCATGGTTTTCAACACGAGCGTTAGTGTGGAAAGTGGTTTTGCGACACTGGCTCTAGTGCGCAGAGTGGTTTTCAATGCCAACACAAGTGCGAAAAGTGGTTTTGCAACACTAACAAATGTTAGACAAGTGGTTTTGCAACACTAACACAGGTGCAAAAAGTGGATGTGAACACTAACAGGAGCGCGAAAAGTGGTTTTCAAGAATGGCAGAAGTGCAAAACGTGGTTTTCCACGCCAGCACAAGTGCGGAAAGTGGTTTTGCAATAATGGCATATGTGTGGAAAGTGGTTTTCAATGCCACCACAAGTGCGAAAAGTGGTTTTGCAACACTAACACAAGTGCAAAAAGTGGTTTTCAATGCCAGCACAAGTGCGAATAGTGGTTCTGCAACACCAGCTCAAGTGCGGAAAGTGGTTTTCAATGCCAGCACAAGTGCGCAAAGTGGTTCTGCAACACTAGCTCAAGTGCCGAAAGTGGTTTTTGCAACAATAATACAAGTGTGAAAAGTGGTTTTCAACACAAGCAAGAGTGCTGAAAGTGGTTGTCAACGGTCGCAGAAGTGTGGAAATTGGTTTTTGCAACACTAACACAAATGCGAATAATGGTTTACAACACTAGCACGAGTGCGAAAAGTAGTTTGCAACACTAACACACGTGTGGAAAGTGGTTTTCAACACTAGCACGAGTGCGGAAAGAGGTTTTCAATAAAAGCACAAGTGTGGAAATTGGTTTTGCAACACTAACCCAATTGCAAAAAGTGGTTTTCAACATTAGCATGAGTGCGGAGAGTGGGTTTCAATGCCAGCACAAGTGTGGAAATTAGTTTTGCAACACTAAGACAAATGCGAGTTGTGGTTTTCAAAACTGGCGCATGTGCGAAAAGTGGTTTTGCAACACTTACACAAGTGCGAAACGTGATTTTCAACACTAACACAATTGCAAAAAGTGGTTTTTAACACTAATCAAAGTGCGAAAAGTTGTTTTCAACACAAACCAAAGTGCGAAAAGTTGTTATCAACAATAGCACAAGTGCGCAAAGTGGTTTTGCAGCACAGGCAGAACTGTAGAACATGGTTTTCAACACGAGCGCAAATGTGGAAAGTGGTTTTGCAACACTGGCTCAAGTGCGGTTAGTGGTTTTCAATGCCAGCACAAGTGCGAAAAGTGATTTTGCAACACGAACACATGTGAGACAAGTGGTTTTGCAACACTAACACAAGTGCAAAAAGTGGTTTTGAACACTAACACAAGTGCGAAACGTGATTTCCAACACTAACACAATTGCAAAAAGTGGTTTTCAACACTAATCAAAGTGCGAAAAGTTGTTTTCAACACAAACCAAAGTGCGAAAAGTTGTTTTCAACAATAGCACAAGTGCGGAAAGTGGTTTTGCAACACAGGTAGAACTGTAGAACATGGTTTTCAACACGAGCGCAAGTGTGGAAAGTGGTTTTGCAACACTGTCTCAAGTGTGGAGAGTAGTTTACAATGCCAGCACAAGTGCGAAAAGTGGTTTTGCAACACTAACCCATGTGAGACAAGTGGTTTTGCCACACTAACGCAAGTGCAAAAAGTGTATTTGAACACTAAGAGGAGTGCGAAAAGTGGTTTTCAAGACTAGCAGAAGTGCAAAAAGTCGTTTTCAACGCCAGCACAAGTGCGGAAAGTGGTTTTGCAAAACTGGCACATGTGTGGAAAGTGGTTTTCAATGCCAGCACAAGTGCGAAAAGTGGTTCTGCAACACTAAGACACATGCGAATTGTGGTTTCCAACACTGGCGCAAGTGCGAAAAGTGGTTTTCAACACTAACACAATTGCAAAAAGTGGTTTTCAACACTAACCAACTTGCGAAAAGTTGTTTGCAACACTAACATAAGTGCGGAAAGTGGTTTTGCAACACAGGCACAAGCGTAGAACGTGCTTTTCAACATGAGCGCAAGCGTGTAAAGCGGTTTCCCAACACTAACACAAGTGTGGAAAGTGGTTTTCAACATGAGCACAAGTGTGATAAGTGGTTTTGCAACACTAAGACAAATGCAAATTGTGGTTTTCAACACTAACACAAGTGCGGAAAGTGGTTTTGCAACACAGGCAGAACTGTAGAACATGGTTTTCAACATGAGCGCAAGTGTGGAAAGTGGTTTTGCAACACTGGCTCAAGTGCGGAGAGTGGTTTTCAATGCCAGCACAAGTGCGAAAAGTGGTTTTGCAACACTAACCCATGTGAGACAAGTGGTTTTGCAACGCTAACACAAGTGTAAAAAGTGGATTTGAACACTAACAGGAGCGCGAAAAGTGGTTTTCAAGACTAGCAGAAGTGCAAAAAGTGGTTTTGCAACACTAACACAAGTGCAAAAAGTGGTTTTCAATGCCAGCACAAGTGCGAAAAGTGGTTCTGCAACACCAGCTCAAGTGCGGAAAGTGGTTTTCAATGCCAGCACAAGTGCACAAAGTGGTTCTGCAACACTAGCTCAAGTGCCGAAAGTGGTTTTCAAAACAAGCACGAGTGCTGAAAGTGGTTTTTGCAACAATAATACAAGTGCGAAAAGTGGTTTTCAACACAAGCAAGAGTGCTGAAAGTGGTTGTCAACGGCCGCAGAAGTGTGGAAATTGGTTTTTGCAACACTAACACAAATGCGAATAATGGTTTACAACACTAGCACGAGTGCGAAAAGTAGTTTGCAACACCAACACACGTGTGGAAAGTGGTTTTCAACACTAGCACGAGTGCGGAAAGAGGTCTTCAATAAAAGCACAAGTGTGGAAATTGGTTTTGCAACACTAACACAAGTGTTGAAAGTGGTTTTCAACACGAGTACAAGTGTGACAAGTGGTTTTGCTACACTAACACAAGTGCGAAAAGTGGTTTTTCCACACTAATACAAGTGCAAAAGTGGTTTCCTGCACCAACACAAGTGCGAAAAGTGGTTTTTCAACACTAACACAAGTGCGAAACGTGGTTTTTCCACACTAATACAAGTGCAAAAGTGGTTTCCTGCACCAACACAAGTGTGAAAAGTGGTTTTTCAACACTAACACAAGTGGGAAAAGTGGTTTTTCAACATTATCACAAGTGCAAAAAGTGGTTTTTCCACACTAATACAAGTGCAAAAAGTGTTTTTTCCACACTAATACAAGTGCAAAAGTGGTGTCCTGCACCAACACAAGTGCGAAAAGTGGTTTTTCAACACTATCACAAGTGCGAAAAGTGTTTTTTCCACACTAATACAAGTGCAAAAGTGGTTTCCTGCACCAACACAAGTGCGAAAAGTGGTTTTTCAACACTAACACAATTGCGAAAAGTGGTTTTTCCACACTAATACAAGTGCAAAAGTTGTTTCCTACACCAACACAAGTGCGAAAAGTGGTTTTTCAACACTAACACAAGTGCGAAAAGTGGTTTTTCAACACTATCACAAGTGCAAAAAGTGTTTTTTCCACACAAATACAAGTGCAAAAGTGGTTTCCTGCACCAACACAAGTGCGAAAAGTGGTTTCCTGCACCAACACAAGTGCGAAAAGTGGTTTTTCAACACTAACACAAGTGCGAAAAGTGGTTTTTCAACACTAACACAAGTGCGAAAAGTGGTTTTTCCACACTAATACAAGTGCAAAAGTGGTTTCCTGCACCAACACAAGTGTGAAAAGTGGTTTTTCAACACTAACACAAGTGCAAAAAGTGGTTTTTCAACACTATCACAAGTACAAAAAGTGTTTTTTCCACACTAATACAAGTGCAAAAGTGGTTTCCTGCACCAACATAAGTGCGAAAAGTGGTTTTTCAACACTAACACAAGTGCAAAAAGTGGTTTTTCAACACTAACACAAGTGCGAAAAGTGTTTTTCCCACACTAATACAAGTGCAAAAGTGGTTTCCTGCACCAACACAAGTGCGAAAAGTGGTTTTTCAACACTAACACAAGTGCGAAAAGTGGTTTTTCAACACTATCAAAAGTGCAAAAAGTGTTTTTTCCACACTAGTACAAGTGCAAAAGTGGTTTCCTGCACCAACACCAGTGCGAAAAGTGGTTTTTCAACACTATCACAAGTGCAAAACGTGTTTTTTCCACACTAATACAAGTGCAAAAGTGGTTTCCTGCACCAACACAAGTGCGAAAAGTGGTTTTTCAAAACTAACACAAGTGCGAAAAGTGGTTTTTCAACACTAACACAAGTGCGAAACGTGGTTTTTCAACACTATCACAAGTGCAAAAAGTGTTTTTTCCACACTAATACAAGTGCAAAAGTAGTTTCCTGCACCAACACAAGTGCGAAAAGTGGTTTTTCAACACTAACACAAGTGCGAAAAGTAGTTTTTCAACACTAACACAAGTGCGAAAAGTGGTTTTTCAACACTAACACAAGTGCGAAAAGTGTTTTTTCCACACTAATACAAGTGCAAAAGTGGTTTCCTGCACCAACACAAGTGCGAAAAGTGGTTTTTCAACACTAACCTAAGTGCGAAAAGTGGTTTTTCAACACTACCACAAGTGCGAAAAGTGGTTTTTCAACACTATCACAAGTGCAAAAAGTGTTTTTTCCACACTAATACAAGTGCAAAAGTGGTTTCCTGCACCAACACAAGTGCGAAAAGTGGTTTTTCAACACTAACACAAGTGCAAAAAGTGGTTTTTCAACACTAACACAAGTGCAAAAAGTGGTTTTTCCACACTAATACAAGTGCAAAAGTGGTTTCCTGCACCAACACAAGTGCGAAAAGTGGTTTTTCAACACTAACACAAGTGCGAAAAGTAGTTTTTCAACACTAACACAAGTGCGAAAAGTGGTTTTGCAACACTAACCCATGTGAGACAAGTGGTTTTGCCACATTAACACAAGTGCACAAAGTGGATCTGCAACACTAGCTCAAGTGCGGAAGTTGGTTTTCAAAACAAGCACGACTGCTGAAAGTGGTTTTTTCAACAATAACACAAGTGCAAAAAGTGGTTTTCAACACAAGCAAGAGGGCTGAAAGTGGGTGTCAACGGCCGCAGAAGTGTGGAAATTGGTTTTTGCAACACTAACACAAATGCGAATAATGGTTTACAACACCACCACAAGTGCGATACGTGGTTTTGCAACACTAAGACACATGCGAATTGTGGTTTTCAACACTGGCGCAAGTGCGAAAAGTGGTTTTCAACACTAACACAATTGCAAAAAGTGGTTTTCAACACTAACCAACTTGCGAAAAGTTGTTTTCAACACGAGCATAAGTGCGGAAAGTGGTTTTGCAACACAAGCAGAACTGTAGAACATGGTTTTCAACACGAGCGCAAGTGTGGAAAGTGGTTTTGCAACACTGGCTCAAGTGTGGAGAGTGGTTTTCAATGCCAGCACAAGTGCGATAAGTGGTTTTGCAACACTAAGACAAATGCAAATTGTGGTTTTCATCACTAACACAAGTGCCGAAAGTGGTTTTGCAACACAGGCAGAACTGGAGAGCATGGTTTTCAACACGAGCGTTAGTGTGGAAAGTGGTTTTGCGACACTGGCTCTAGTGCGCAGAGTGGTTTTCAATGCCAACACAAGTGCGAAAAGTGGTTTTGCAACACTAACAAATGTTAGACAAGTGGTTTTGCAACACTAACACAGGTGCAAAAAGTGGATGTGAACACTAACAGGAGCGCGAAAAGTGGTTTTCAAGAATGGCAGAAGTGCAAAACGTGGTTTTCCACGCCAGCACAAGTGCGGAAAGTGGTTTTGCAATAATGGCATATGTGTGGAAAGTGGTTTTCAATGCCACCACAAGTGCGAAAAGTGGTTTTGCAACACTAACACAAGTGCAAAAAGTGGTTTTCAATGCCAGCACAAGTGCGAATAGTGGTTCTGCAACACCAGCTCAAGTGCGGAAAGTGGTTTTCAATGCCAGCACAAGTGCGCAAAGTGGTTCTGCAACACTAGCTCAAGTGCCGAAAGTGGTTTTTGCAACAATATTACAAGTGTGAAAAGTGGTTTTCAACACAAGCAAGAGTGCTGAAAGTGGTTGTCAACGGTCGCAGAAGTGTGGAAATTGGTTTTTGCAACACTAACACAAATGCGAATAATGGTTTACAACACTAGCACGAGTGCGAAAAGTAGTTTGCAACACTAACACACGTGTGGAAAGTGGTTTTCAACACTAGCACGAGTGCGGAAAGAGGTTTTCAATAAAAGCACAAGTGTGGAAATTGGTTTTGCAACACTAACCCAATTGCAAAAAGTGGTTTTCAACATTAGCATGAGTGCGGAGAGTGGGTTTCAATGCCAGCACAAGTGTGGAAATTAGTTTTGCAACACTAAGACAAATGCGAATTGTGGTTTTCAAAACTGGCGCATGTGCAAAAAGTGGTTTTGCAACACTTACACAAGTGCGAAACGTGATTTTCAACACTAACACAATTGCAAAAAGTGGTTTTTAACACTAATCAAAGTGCGAAAAGTTGTTTTCAACACAAACCAAAGTGCGAAAAGTTGTTATCAACAATAGCACAAGTGCGCAAAGTGGTTTTGCAGCACAGGCAGAACTGTAGAACATGGTTTTCAACACGAGCGCAAATGTGGAAAGTGGTTTTGCAACACTGGCTCAAGTGCGGTTAGTGGTTTTCAATGCCAGCACAAGTGCGAAAAGTGATTTTGCAACACGAACACATGTGAGACAAGTGGTTTTGCAACACTAACACAAGTGCAAAAAGTGGTTTTGAACACTAACACAAGTGCGAAACGTGATTTCCAACACTAACACAATTGCAAAAAGTGGTTTTCAACACTAATCAAAGTGCGAAAAGTTGTTTTCAACACAAACCAAAGTGCGAAAAGTTGTTTTCAACAATAGCACAAGTGCGGAAAGTGGTTTTGCAACACAGGTAGAACTGTAGAACATGGTTTTCAACACGAGCGCAAGTGTGGAAAGTGGTTTTGCAACACTGTCTCAAGTGTGGAGAGTAGTTTTCAATGCCAGCACAAGTGCGAAAAGTGGTTTTACAACACTAACCCATGTGAGACAAGTGGTTTTGCCACACTAACGCAAGTGCAAAAAGTGTATTTGAACACTAAGAGGAGTGCGAAAAGTGGTTTTCAAGACGAGCAGAAGTGCAAAAAGTCGTTTTCAACGCCAGCACAAGTGCGGAAAGTGGTTTTGCAAAACTGGCACATGTGTGGAAAGTGGTTTTCAATGCCAGCACAAGTGCGAAAAGTGGTTCTGCAACACTAAGACACATGCGAATTGTGGTTTCCAACACTGGCGCAAGTGCGAAAAGTGGTTTTCAACACTAACACAATTGCAAAAAGTGGTTTTCAACACTAACCAACTTGCGAAAAGTTGTTTGCAACACTAAGATAAGTGCGGAAAGTGGTTTTGCAACACAGGCACAAGCGTAGAACGTGCTTTTCAACATGAGCGCAAGCGTGTAAAGCGGTTTCCCAACACTAACACAAGTGTGGAAAGTGGTTTTCAACATGAGCACAAGTGTGATAAGTGGTTTTGCAACACTAAGACAAATGCAAATTGTGGTTTTCAACACTAACACAAGTGCGGAAAGTGGTTTTGCAACACAGGCAGAACTGTAGAACATGGTTTTCAACATGAGCGCAAGTGTGGAAAGTGGTTTTGAAACACTGGCTCAAGTGCGGAGAGTGGTTTTCAATGCCAGCACAAGTGCGAAAAGTGGTTTTGCAACATTAACCCATGTGAGACAAGTGGTTTTGCAACGCTAACACAAGTGTAAAAAGTGGATTTGAACACTAACAGGAGCGCGAAAAGTGGTTTTCAAGACTAGCAGAAGTGCAAAAAGTGGTTTTGCAACACTAACACAAGTGCAAAAAGTGGTTTTCAATGCCAGCACAAGTGCGAAAAGTGGTTCTGCAACACCAGCTCAAGTGCGGAAAGTGGTTTTCAATGCCAGCACAAGTGCACAAAGTGGTTCTGCAACACTAGCTCAAGTGCCGAAAGTGGTTTTCAAAACAAGCACGAGTGCTGAAAGTGGTTTTTGCAACAATAATACAAGTGCGAAAAGTGGTTTTCAACACAAGCAAGAGTGCTGAAAGTGGTTGTCAACGGCCGCAGAAGTGTGGAAATTGGTTTTTGCAACACTAACACAAATGCGAATAATGGTTTACAACACTAGCACGAGTGCGAAAAGTAGTTTGCAACACCAACACACGTGTGGAAAGTGGTTTTCAACACTAGCACGAGTGCGGAAAGAGGTTTTCAATAAAAGCACAAGTGTGGAAATTGGTTTTGCAACACTAACACAAGTGTTGAAAGTGGTTTTCAACACGAGTACAAGTGTGACAAGTGGTTTTGCTACACTAACACAAGTGCGAAAAGTGGTTTTTCCACACTAATACAAGTGCAAAAGTGGTTTCCTGCACCAACACAAGTGCGAAAAGTGGTTTTTCAACACTAACACAAGTGCGAAAAGTGGTTTTTCCACACTAATACAAGTGCAAAAGTGGTTTCCTGCACCAACACAAGTGTGAAAAGTGGTTTTTCAACACTAACACAAGTGGGAAAAGTGGTTTTTCAACATTATCACAAGTGCAAAAAGTGGATTTTCCACACTAATACAAGTGCAAAAAGTGTTTTTTCCACACTAATACAAATGCAAAAGTGGTGTCCTGCACCAACACAAGTGCGAAAAGTGGTTTTTCAACACTATCACAAGTGCGAAAAGTGTTTTTTCCACACTAATACAAGTGCAAAAGTGGTTTCCTGCACCAACACAAGTGCGAAAAGTGGTTTTTCAACACTAACACAATTGCGAAAAGTGGTTTTTCCACACTAATACAAGTGCAAAAGTTGTTTCCTACACCAACACAAGTGCGAAAAGTGGTTTTTCAACACTAACACAAGTGCGAAAAGTGGTTTTTCAACACTATCACAAGTGCAAAAAGTGTTTTTTCCACACAAATACAAGTGCAAAAGTGGTTTCCTGCACCAACACAAGTGCGAAAAGTGGTTTCCTGCACCAACACAAGTGCGAAAAGTGGTTTTTCAACACTAACACAAGTGCGAAAAGTGGTTTTTCAACACTAACACAAGTGCGAAAAGTGGTTTTTCCACACTAATACAAGTGCAAAAGTGGTTTCCTGCACCAACACAAGTGTGAAAAGTGGTTTTTCAACACTAACACAAGTGCAAAAAGTGGTTTTTCAACACTATCACAAGTACAAAAAGTGTTTTTTCCACACTAATACAAGTGCAAAAGTGGTTTCCTGCACCAACACAAGTGCGAAAAGTGGTTTTTCAACACTAACACAAGTGCAAAAAGTGGTTTTTCAACACTAACACAAGTGCGAAAAGTGTTTTTCCCACACTAATACAAGTGCAAAAGTGGTTTCCTGCACCAACACAAGTGCGAAAAGTGGTTTTTCAACACTAACACAAGTGCGAAAAGTGGTTTTTCAACACTATCAAAAGTGCAAAAAGTGTTTTTTCCACACTAGTACGAGTGCAAAAGTGGTTTCCTGCACCAACACCAGTGCGAAAAGTGGTTTTTCAACACTATCACAAGTGCAAAACGTGTTTTTTCCACACTAATACAAGTGCAAAAGTGGTTTCCTGCACCAACACAAGTGCGAAAAGTGGTTTTTCAAAACTAACACAAGTGCGAAAAGTGGTTTTTCAACACTAACACAAGTGCGAAACGTGGTTTTTCAACACTATCACAAGTGCAAAAAGTGTTTTTTCCACACTAATACAAGTGCAAAAGTAGTTTCCTGCACCAACACAAGTGCGAAAAGTGGTTTTTCAACACTAACACAAGTGCGAAAACTAGTTTTTCAACACTAACACAAGTGCGAAAAGTGGTTTTTCAACACTAACACAAGTGCGAAAAGTGTTTTTTCCACACTAATACAAGTGCAAAAGTGGTTTCCTGCACCAACACAAGTGCGAAAAGTGGTTTTTCAACACTAACCTAAGTGCGAAAAGTGGTTTTTCAACACTACCACAAGTGCGAAAAGTGGTTTTTCAACACTATCACAAGTGCAAAAAGTGTTTTTTCCACACTAATACAAGTGCAAAAGTGGTTTCCTGCACCAACACAAGTGCGAAAAGTGGTTTTTCAACACTAACACAAGTGCAAAAAGTGGTTTTTCAACACTAACACAAGTGCAAAAAGTGGTTTTTCCACACTAATACAAGTGCAAAAGTGGTTTCCTGCACCAACACAAGTGCGAAAAGTGGTTTTTCAACACTAACACAAGTGCGAAAAGTGGTTTTTCAACACTAACACAAGTGCGAAAAGTGGTTTTGCAACACTAACCCATGTGAGACAAGTGGTTTTGCCACATTAACACAAGTGCACAAAGTGGATCTGCAACACTAGCTCAAGTGCGGAAGTTGGTTTTCAAAACAAGCACGACTGCTGAAAGTGGTTTTTTCAACAATAACACAAGTGCAAAAAGTGGTTTTCAACACAAGCAAGAGGGCTGAAAGTGGGTGTCAACGGCCGCAGAAGTGTGGAAATTGGTTTTTGCAACACTAACACAAATGCGAATAATGGTTTACAACACCACCACAAGTGCGATACGTGGTTTTGCAACACTAAGACACATGCGAATTGTGGTTTTCAACACTGGCGCAAGTGCGAAAAGTGGTTTTCAACACTAACACAATTGCAAAAAGTGGTTTTCAACACTAACCAACTTGCGAAAAGTTGTTTTCAACACGAGCATAAGTGCGGAAAGTGGTTTTGCAACACAAGCAGAACTGTAGAACATGGTTTTCAACACGAGCGCAAGTGTGGAAAGTGGTTTTGCAACACTGGCTCAAGTGTGGAGAGTGGTTTTCAATGCCAGCACAAGTGCGATAAGTGGTTTTGCAACACTAAGACAAATGCAAATTGTGGTTTTCATCACTAACACAAGTGCCGAAAGTGGTTTTGCAACACAGGCAGAACTGGAGAGCATGGTTTTCAACACGAGCGTTAGTGTGGAAAGTGGTTTTGCGACACTGGCTCTAGTGCGCAGAGTGGTTTTCAATGCCAACACAAGTGCGAAAAGTGGTTTTGCAACACTAACAAATGTTAGACAAGTGGTTTTGCAACACTAACACAGGTGCAAAAAGTGGATGTGAACACTAACAGGAGCGCGAAAAGTGGTTTTCAAGAATGGCAGAAGTGCAAAACGTGGTTTTCCACGCCAGCACAAGTGCGGAAAGTGGTTTTGCAATAATGGCATATGTGTGGAAAGTGGTTTTCAATGCCACCACAAGTGCGAAAAGTGGTTTTGCAACACTAACACAAGTGCAAAAAGTGGTTTTCAATGCCAGCACAAGTGCGAATAGTGGTTCTGCAACACCAGCTCAAGTGCGGAAAGTGGTTTTCAATGCCAGCACAAGTGCGCAAAGTGGTTCTGCAACACTAGCTCAAGTGCCGAAAGTGGTTTTTGCAACAATAATACAAGTGTGAAAAGTGGTTTTCAACACAAGCAAGAGTGCTGAAAGTGGTTGTCAACGGTCGCAGAAGTGTGGAAATTGGTTTTTGCAACACTAACACAAATGCGAATAATGGTTTACAACACTAGCACGAGTGCGAAAAGTAGTTTGCAACACTAACACACGTGTGGAAAGTGGTTTTCAACACTAGCACGAGTGCGGAAAGAGGTTTTCAATAAAAGCACAAGTGTGGAAATTGGTTTTGCAACACTAACCCAATTGCAAAAAGTGGTTTTCAACATTAGCATGAGTGCGGAGAGTGGGTTTCAATGCCAGCACAAGTGTGGAAATTAGTTTTGCAACACTAAGACAAATGCGAATTGTGGTTTTCAAAACTGGCGCATGTGCGAAAAGTGGTTTTGCAACACTTACACAAGTGCGAAACGTGATTTTCAACACTAACACAATTGCAAAAAGTGGTTTTTAACACTAATCAAAGTGCGAAAAGTTGTTTTCAACACAAACCAAAGTGCGAAAAGTTGTTATCAACAATAGCACAAGTGTGCAAAGTGGTTTTGCAGCACAGGCAGAACTGTAGAACATGGTTTTCAACACGAGCGCAAATGTGGAAAGTGGTTTTGCAACACTGGCTCAAGTGCGGTTAGTGGTTTTCAATGCCAGCACAAGTGCGAAAAGTGATTTTGCAACACGAACACATGTGAGACAAG
The DNA here is from genome assembly GCF_964187855.1 of Myxine glutinosa. Taxonomy (NCBI): domain Eukaryota; kingdom Metazoa; phylum Chordata; class Myxini; order Myxiniformes; family Myxinidae; genus Myxine; species Myxine glutinosa. The sequence continues at coordinate 270,933,806 of NC_136262.1, read as the reverse complement.
TGGTTTTGCAACACTAACACAAGTGCAAAAAGTGGTTTTGAACACTAACACAAGTGCGAAACGTGATTTCCAACACTAACACAATTGCAAAAAGTGGTTTTCAACACTAATCAAAGTGCGAAAAGTTGTTTTCAACACAAACCAAAGTGCGAAAAGTTGTTTTCAACAATAGCACAAGTGCGGAAAGTGGTTTTGCAACACAGGTAGAACTGTAGAACATGGTTTTCAACACGAGCGCAAGTGTGGAAAGTGGTTTTGCAACACTGTCTCAAGTGTGGAGAGTAGTTTTCAATGCCAGCACAAGTGCGAAAAGTGGTTTTGCAACACTAACCCATGTGAGACAAGTGGTTTTGCCACACTAACGCAAGTGCAAAAAGTGTATTTGAACACTAAGAGGAGTGCGAAAAGTGGTTTTCAAGACTAGCAGAAGTGCAAAAAGTCGTTTTCAACGCCAGCACAAGTGCGGAAAGTGGTTTTGCAAAACTGGCACATGTGTGGAAAGTGGTTTTCAATGCCAGCACAAGTGCGAAAAGTGGTTCTGCAACACTAAGACACATGCGAATTGTGGTTTCCAACACTGGCGCAAGTGCGAAAAGTGGTTTTCAACACTAACACAATTGCAAAAAGTGGTTTTCAACACTAACCAACTTGCGAAAAGTTGTTTGCAACACTAACATAAGTGCGGAAAGTGGTTTTGCAACACAGGCACAAGCGTAGAACGTGCTTTTCAACATGAGCGCAAGCGTGTAAAGCGGTTTCCCAACACTAACACAAGTGTGGAAAGTGGTTTTCAACATGAGCACAAGTGTGATAAGTGGTTTTGCAACACTAAGACAAATGCAAATTGTGGTTTTCAACACTAACACAAGTGCGGAAAGTGGTTTTGCAACACAGGCAGAACTGTAGAACATGGTTTTCAACATGAGCGCAAGTGTGGAAAGTGGTTTTGCAACACTGGCTCAAGTGCGGAGAGTGGTTTTCAATGCCAGCACAAGTGCGAAAAGTGGTTTTGCAACACTAACCCATGTGAGACAAGTGGTTTTGCAACGCTAACACAAGTGTAAAAAGTGGATTTGAACACTAACAGGAGCGCGAAAAGTGGTTTTCAAGACTAGCAGAAGTGCAAAAAGTGGTTTTGCAACACTAACACAAGTGCAAAAAGTGGTTTTCAATGCCAGCACAAGTGCGAAAAGTGGTTCTGCAACACCAGCTCAAGTGCGGAAAGTGGTTTTCAATGCCAGCACAAGTGCACAAAGTGGTTCTGCAACACTAGCTCAAGTGCCGAAAGTGGTTTTCAAAACAAGCACGAGTGCTGAAAGTGGTTTTTGCAACAATAATACAAGTGCGAAAAGTGGTTTTCAACACAAGCAAGAGTGCTGAAAGTGGTTGTCAACGGCCGCAGAAGTGTGGAAATTGGTTTTTGCAACACTAACACAAATGCGAATAATGGTTTACAACACTAGCACGAGTGCGAAAAGTAGTTTGCAACACCAACACACGTGTGGAAAGTGGTTTTCAACACCAGCACGAGTGCGGAAAGAGGTTTTCAATAAAAGCACAAGTGTGGAAATTGGTTTTGCAACACTAACACAAGTGTTGAAAGTGGTTTTCAACACGAGTACAAGTGTGACAAGTGGTTTTGCTACACTAACACAAGTGCGAAAAGTGGTTTTTCCACACTAATACAAGTGCAAAAGTGGTTTCCTGCACCAACACAAGTGCGAAAAGTGGTTTTTCAACACTAACACAAGTGCGAAAAGTGGTTTTTCCACACTAATACAAGTGCAAAAGTGGTTTCCTGCACCAACACAAGTGTGAAAAGTGGTTTTTCAACACTAACACAAGTGGGAAAAGTGGTTTTTCAACATTATCACAAGTGCAAAAAGTGGTTTTTCCACACTAATACAAGTGCAAAAAGTGTTTTTTCCACACTAATACAAGTGCAAAAGTGGTGTCCTGCACCAACACAAGTGCGAAAAGTGGTATTTCAACACTATCACAAGTGCGAAAAGTGTTTTTTCCACACTAATACAAGTGCAAAAGTGGTTTCCTGCACCAACACAAGTGCGAAAAGTGGTTTTTCAACACTAACACAATTGCAAAAAGTGGTTTTTCCACACTAATACAAGTGCAAAAGTTGTTTCCTACACCAACACAAGTGCGAAAAGTGGTTTTTCAACACTAACACAAGTGCGAAAAGTGGTTTTTCAACACTATCACAAGTGCAAAAAGTGTTTTTTCCACACAAATACAAGTGCAAAAGTGGTTTCCTGCACCAACACAAGTGCGAAAAGTGGTTTCCTGCACCAACACAAGTGCGAAAAGTGGTTTTTCAACACTAACACAAGTGCGAAAAGTGGTTTTTCAACACTAACACAAGTGCGAAAAGTGGTTTTTCCACACTAATACAAGTGCAAAAGTGGTTTCCTGCACCAACACAAGTGTGAAAAGTGGTTTTTCAACACTAACACAAGTGCAAAAAGTGGTTTTTCAACACTATCACAAGTACAAAAAGTGTTTTTTCCACACTAATACAAGTGCAAAAGTGGTTTCCTGCACCAACACAAGTGCGAAAAGTGGTTTTTCAACACTAACACAAGTGCAAAAAGTGGTTTTTCAACACTAACACAAGTGCGAAAAGTGTTTTTCCCACACTAATACAAGTGCAAAAGTGGTTTCCTGCACCAACACAAGTGCGAAAAGTGGTTTTTCAACACTAACACAAGTGCGAAAAGTGGTTTTTCAACACTATCAAAAGTGCAAAAAGTGTTTTTTCCACACTAGTACAAGTGCAAAAGTGGTTTCCTGCACCAACACCAGTGCGAAAAGTGGTTTTTCAACACTATCACAAGTGCAAAACGTGTTTTTTCCACACTAATACAAGTGCAAAAGTGGTTTCCTGCACCAACACAAGTGCGAAAAGTGGTTTTTCAAAACTAACACAAGTGCGAAAAGTGGTTTTTCAACACTAACACAAGTGCGAAACGTGGTTTTTCAACACTATCACAAGTGCAAAAAGTGTTTTTTCCACACTAATACAAGTGCAAAAGTAGTTTCCTGCACCAACACAAGTGCGAAAAGTGGTTTTTCAACACTAACACAAGTGCGAAAAGTAGTTTTTCAACACTAACACAAGTGCGAAAAGTGGTTTTTCAACACTAACACAAGTGCGAAAAGTGTTTTTTCCACACTAATACAAGTGCAAAAGTGGTTTCCTGCACCAACACAAGTGCGAAAAGTGGTTTTTCAACACTAACCTAAGTGCGAAAAGTGGTTTTTCAACACTACCACAAGTGCGAAAAGTGGTTTTTCAACACTATCACAAGTGCAAAAAGTGTTTTTTCCACACTAATACAAGTGCAAAAGTGGTTTCCTGCACCAACACAAGTGCGAAAAGTGGTTTTTCAACACTAACACAAGTGCAAAAAGTGGTTTTTCAACACTAACACAAGTGCAAAAAGTGGTTTTTCCACACTAATACAAGTGCAAAAGTGGTTTCCTGCACCAACACAAGTGCGAAAAGTGGTTTTTCAACACTAACACAAGTGCGAAAAGTGGTTTTTCAACACTAACACAAGTGCGAAAAGTGGTTTTTCAACACTATCACAAGTGCAAAAAGTGTTTTTTCCACACTAATACAAGTGCAAAAGTGGTTTCCTGCACCAACACAAGTGCGAAAAGTGGTTTTTCAACACTAACACAAGTGCAAAAAGTGGTTTTTCAACACTAACACAAGTGCAAAAAGTGGTTTTTCCACACTAATACAAGTGCAAAAGTGGTTTCCTGCACCAACACAAGTGCGAAAAGTGGTTTTTCAACACTAACACAAGTGCGAAAAGTGGTTTTTCAACACTAACACAAGTGCGAAAAGTGGTTTTGCAACACTAACCCATGTGAGACAAGTGGTTTTGCCACATTAACACAAGTGCACAAAGTGGATCTGCAACACTAGCTCAAGTGCGGAAGTTGGTTTTCAAAACAAGCACGACTGCTGAAAGTGGTTTTTTCAACAATAACACAAGTGCAAAAAGTGGTTTTCAACACAAGCAAGAGGGCTGAAAGTGGGTGTCAACGGCCGCAGAAGTGTGGAAATTGGTTTTTGCAACACTAACACAAATGCGAATAATGGTTTACAACACCACCACAAGTGCGATACGTGGTTTTGCAACACTAAGACACATGCGAATTGTGGTTTTCAACACTGGCGCAAGTGCGAAAAGTGGTTTTCAACACTAACACAATTGCAAAAAGTGGTTTTCAACACTAACCAACTTGCGAAAAGTTGTTTTCAACACGAGCATAAGTGCGGAAAGTGGTTTTGCAACACAAGCAGAACTGTAGAACATGGTTTTCAACACGAGCGCAAGTGTGGAAAGTGGTTTTGCAACACTGGCTCAAGTGTGGAGAGTGGTTTTCAATGCCAGCACAAGTGCGATAAGTGGTTTTGCAACACTAAGACAAATGCAAATTGTGGTTTTCATCACTAACACAAGTGCCGAAAGTGGTTTTGCAACACAGGCAGAACTGGAGAGCATGGTTTTCAACACGAGCGTTAGTGTGGAAAGTGGTTTTGCGACACTGGCTCTAGTGCGCAGAGTGGTTTTCAATGCCAACACAAGTGCGAAAAGTGGTTTTGCAACACTAACAAATGTTAGACAAGTGGTTTTGCAACACTAACACAGGTGCAAAAAGTGGATGTGAACACTAACAGGAGCGCGAAAAGTGGTTTTCAAGAATGGCAGAAGTGCAAAACGTGGTTTTCCACGCCAGCACAAGTGCGGAAAGTGGTTTTGCAATAATGGCATATGTGTGGAAAGTGGTTTTCAATGCCACCACAAGTGCGAAAAGTGGTTTTGCAACACTAACACAAGTGCAAAAAGTGGTTTTCAATGCCAGCACAAGTGCGAATAGTGGTTCTGCAACACCAGCTCAAGTGCGGAAAGTGGTTTTCAATGCCAGCACAAGTGCGCAAAGTGGTTCTGCAACACTAGCTCAAGTGCCGAAAGTGGTTTTTGCAACAATAATACAAGTGTGAAAAGTGGTTTTCAACACAAGCAAGAGTGCTGAAAGTGGTTGTCAACGGTCGCAGAAGTGTGGAAATTGGTTTTTGCAACACTAACACAAATGCGAATAATGGTTTACAACACTAGCACGAGTGCGAAAAGTAGTTTGCAACACTAACACACGTGTGGAAAGTGGTTTTCAACACTAGCACGAGTGCGGAAAGAGGTTTTCAATAAAAGCACAAGTGTGGAAATTGGTTTTGCAACACTAACCCAATTGCAAAAAGTGGTTTTCAACATTAGCATGAGTGCGGAGAGTGGGTTTCAATGCCAGCACAAGTGTGGAAATTAGTTTTGCAACACTAAGACAAATGCGAATTGTGGTTTTCAAAACTGGCGCATGTGCGAAAAGTGGTTTTGCAACACTTACACAAGTGCGAAACGTGATTTTCAACACTAACACAATTGCAAAAAGTGGTTTTTAACACTAATCAAAGTGCGAAAAGTTGTTTTCAACACAAACCAAAGTGCGAAAAGTTGTTATCAACAATAGCACAAGTGTGCAAAGTGGTTTTGCAGCACAGGCAGAACTGTAGAACATGGTTTTCAACACGAGCGCAAATGTGGAAAGTGGTTTTGCAACACTGGCTCAAGTGCGGTTAGTGGTTTTCAATGCCAGCACAAGTGCGAAAAGTGATTTTGCAACACGAACACATGTGAGACAAGTGGTTTTGCAACACTAACACAAGTGCAAAAAGTGGTTTTGAACACTAACACAAGTGCGAAACGTGATTTCCAACACTAACACAATTGCAAAAAGTGGTTTTCAACACTAATCAAAGTGCGAAAAGTTGTTTTCAACACAAACCAAAGTGCGAAAAGTTGTTTTCAACAATAGCACAAGTGCGGAAAGTGGTTTTGCAACACAGGTAGAACTGTAGAACATGGTTTTCAACACGAGCGCAAGTGTGGAAAGTGGTTTTGCAACACTGTCTCAAGTGTGGAGAGTAGTTTTCAATGCCAGCACAAGTGCGAAAAGTGGTTTTGCAACACTAACCCATGTGAGACAAGTGGTTTTGCCACACTAACGCAAGTGCAAAAAGTGTATTTGAACACTAAGAGGAGTGCGAAAAGTGGTTTTCAAGACTAGCAGAAGTGCAAAAAGTCGTTTTCAACGCCAGCACAAGTGCGGAAAGTGGTTTTGCAAAACTGGCACATGTGTGGAAAGTGGTTTTCAATGCCAGCACAAGTGCGAAAAGTGGTTCTGCAACACTAAGACACATGCGAATTGTGGTTTCCAACACTGGCGCAAGTGCGAAAAGTGGTTTTCAACACTAACACAATTGCAAAAAGTGGTTTTCAACACTAACCAACTTGCGAAAAGTTGTTTGCAACACTAACATAAGTGCGGAAAGTGGTTTTGCAACACAGGCACAAGCGTAGAACGTGCTTTTCAACATGAGCGCAAGCGTGTAAAGCGGTTTCCCAACACTAACACAAGTGTGGAAAGTGGTTTTCAACATGAGCACAAGTGTGATAAGTGGTTTTGCAACACTAAGACAAATGCAAATTGTGGTTTTCAACACTAACACAAGTGCGGAAAGTGGTTTTGCAACACAGGCAGAACTGTAGAACATGGTTTTCAACATGAGCGCAAGTGTGGAAAGTGGTTTTGCAACACTGGCTCAAGTGCGGGGAGTGGTTTTCAATGCCAGCATAAGTGCGAAAAGTGGTTTTGCAACACTAACCCATGTGAGACAAGTGGTTTTGCAACGCTAACACAAGTGTAAAAAGTGGATTTGAACACTAACAGGAGCGCGAAAAGTGGTTTTCAAGACTAGCAGAAGTGCAAAAAGTGGTTTTGCAACACTAACACAAGTGCAAAAAGTGGTTTTCAATGCCAGCACAAGTGCGAAAAGTGGTTCTGCAACACCAGCTCAAGTGCGGAAAGTGGTTTTCAATGCCAGCACAAGTGCACAAAGTGGTTCTGCAACACTAGCTCAAGTGCCGAAAGTGGTTTTCAAAACAAGCACGAGTGCTGAAAGTGGTTTTTGCAACAATAATATAAGTGCGAAAAGTGGTTTTCAACACAAGCAAGAGTGCTGAAAGTGGTTGTCAACGGCCGCAGAAGTGTGGAAATTGGTTTTTGCAACACTAACACAAATGCGAATAATGGTTTACAACACTAGCACGAGTGCGAAAAGTAGTTTGCAACACCAACACACGTGTGGAAAGTGGTTTTCAACACCAGCACGAGTGCGGAAAGAGGTTTTCAATAAAAGCACAAGTGTGGAAATTGGTTTTGCAACACTAACACAAGTGTTGAAAGTGGTTTTCAACACGAGTACAAGTGTGACAAGTGGTTTTGCTACACTAACACAAGTGCGAAAAGTGGTTTTTCCACACTAATACAAGTGCAAAAGTGGTTTCCTGCACCAACACAAGTGCGAAAAGTGGTTTTTCAACACTAACACAAGTGCGAAAAGTGGTTTTTCCACACTAATACAAGTGCAAAAGTGGTTTCCTGCACCAACACAAGTGTGAAAAGTGGTTTTTCAACACCAACACAAGTGGGAAAAGTGGTTTTTCAACATTATCACAAGTGCAAAAAGTGGATTTTCCACACTAATACAAGTGCAAAAAGTGTTTTTTCCACACTAATACAAATGCAAAAGTGGTGTCCTGCACCAACACAAGTGCGAAAAGTGGTTTTTCAACACTATCACAAGTGCGAAAAGTGTTTTTTCCACACTAATACAAGTGCAAAAGTGGTTTCCTGCACCAACACAAGTGCGAAAAGTGGTTTTTCAACACTAACACAATTGCGAAAAGTGGTTTTTCCACACTAATACAAGTGCAAAAGTTGTTTCCTACACCAACACAAGTGCGAAAAGTGGTTTTTCAACACTAACACAAGTGCGAAAAGTGGTTTTTCAACACTATCACAAGTGCAAAAAGTGTTTTTTCCACACAAATACAAGTGCAAAAGTGGTTTCCTGCACCAACACAAGTGCGAAAAGTGGTTTCCTGCACCAACACAAGTGCGAAAAGTGGTTTTTCAACACTAACACAAGTGCGAAAAGTGGTTTTTCAACACTAACACAAGTGCGAAAAGTGGTTTTTCCACACTAATACAAGTGCAAAAGTGGTTTCCTGCACCAACACAAGTGTGAAAAGTGGTTTTTCAACACTAACACAAGTGCAAAAAGTGGTTTTTCAACACTATCACAAGTACAAAAAGTGTTTTTTCCACACTAATACAAGTGCAAAAGTGGTTTCCTGCACCAACACAAGTGCGAAAAGTGGTTTTTCAACACTAACACAAGTGCAAAAAGTGGTTTTTCAACACTAACACAAGTGCGAAAAGTGTTTTTCCCACACTAATACAAGTGCAAAAGTGGTTTCCTGCACCAACACAAGTGCGAAAAGTGGTTTTTCAACACTAACACAAGTGCGAAAAGTGGTTTTTCAACACTATCAAAAGTGCAAAAAGTGTTTTTTCCACACTAGTACAAGTGCAAAAGTGGTTTCCTGCACCAACACCAGTGCGAAAAGTGGTTTTTCAACACTATCACAAGTGCAAAACGTGTTTTTTCCACACTAATACAAGTGCAAAAGTGGTTTCCTGCACCAACACAAGTGCGAAAAGTGGTTTTTCAAAACTAACACAAGTGCGAAAAGTGGTTTTTCAACACTAACACAAGTGCGAAACGTGGTTTTTCAACACTATCACAAGTGCAAAAAGTGTTTTTTCCACACTAATACAAGTGCAAAAGTAGTTTCCTGCACCAACACAAGTGCGAAAAGTGGTTTTTCAACACTAACACAAGTGCGAAAACTAGTTTTTCAACACTAACACAAGTGCGAAAAGTGGTTTTTCAACACTAACACAAGTGCGAAAAGTGTTTTTTCCACACTAATACAAGTGCAAAAGTGGTTTCCTGCACCAACACAAGTGCGAAAAGTGGTTTTTCAACACTAACCTAAGTGCGAAAAGTGGTTTTTCAACACTACCACAAGTGCGAAAAGTGGTTTTTCAACACTATCACAAGTGCAAAAAGTGTTTTTTCCACACTAATACAAGTGCAAAAGTGGTTTCCTGCACCAACACAAGTGCGAAAAGTGGTTTTTCAACACTAACACAAGTGCAAAAAGTGGTTTTTCAACACTAACACAAGTGCAAAAAGTGGTTTTTCCACACTAATACAAGTGCAAAAGTGGTTTCCTGCACCAACACAAGTGCGAAAAGTGGTTTTTCAACACTAACACAAGTGCGAAAAGTGGTTTTTCAACACTAACACAAGTGCGAAAAGTGGTTTTGCAACACTAACCCATGTGAGACAAGTGGTTTTGCCACATTAACACAAGTGCACAAAGTGGATCTGCAACACTAGCTCAAGTGCGGAAGTTGGTTTTCAAAACAAGCACGACTGCTGAAAGTGGTTTTTTCAACAATAACACAAGTGCAAAAAGTGGTTTTCAACACAAGCAAGAGGGCTGAAAGTGGGTGTCAACGGCCGCAGAAGTGTGGAAATTGGTTTTTGCAACACTAACACAAATGCGAATAATGGTTTACAACACCACCACAAGTGCGATACGTGGTTTTGCAACACTAAGACACATGCGAATTGTGGTTTTCAACACTGGCGCAAGTGCGAAAAGTGGTTTTCAACACTAACACAATTGCAAAAAGTGGTTTTCAACACTAACCAACTTGCGAAAAGTTGTTTTCAACACGAGCATAAGTGCGGAAAGTGGTTTTGCAACACAAGCAGAACTGTAGAACATGGTTTTCAACACGAGCGCAAGTGTGGAAAGTGGTTTTGCAACACTGGCTCAAGTGTGGAGAGTGGTTTTCAATGCCAGCACAAGTGCGATAAGTGGTTTTGCAACACTAAGACAAATGCAAATTGTGGTTTTCATCACTAACACAAGTGCCGAAAGTGGTTTTGCAACACAGGCAGAACTGGAGAGCATGGTTTTCAACACGAGCGTTAGTGTGGAAAGTGGTTTTGCGACACTGGCTCTAGTGCGCAGAGTGGTTTTCAATGCCAACACAAGTGCGAAAAGTGGTTTTGCAACACTAACAAATGTTAGACAAGTGGTTTTGCAACACTAACACAGGTGCAAAAAGTGGATGTGAACACTAACAGGAGCGCGAAAAGTGGTTTTCAAGAATGGCAGAAGTGCAAAACGTGGTTTTCCACGCCAGCACAAGTGCGGAAAGTGGTTTTGCAATAATGGCATATGTGTGGAAAGTGGTTTTCAATGCCACCACAAGTGCGAAAAGTGGTTTTGCAACACTAACACAAGTGCAAAAAGTGGTTTTCAATGCCAGCACAAGTGCGAATAGTGGTTCTGCAACACCAGCTCAAGTGCGGAAAGTGGTTTTCAATGCCAGCACAAGTGCGCAAAGTGGTTCTGCAACACTAGCTCAAGTGCCGAAAGTGGTTTTTGCAACAATAATACAAGTGTGAAAAGTGGTTTTCAACACAAGCAAGAGTGCTGAAAGTGGTTGTCAACGGTCGCAGAAGTGTGGAAATTGGTTTTTGCAACACTAACACAAATGCGAATAATGGTTTACAACACTAGCACGAGTGCGAAAAGTAGTTTGCAACACTAACACACGTGTGGAAAGTGGTTTTCAACACTAGCACGAGTGCGGAAAGAGGTTTTCAATAAAAGCACAAGTGTGGAAATTGGTTTTGCAACACTAACCCAATTGCAAAAAGTGGTTTTCAACATTAGCATGAGTGCGGAGAGTGGGTTTCAATGCCAGCACAAGTGTGGAAATTAGTTTTGCAACACTAAGACAAATGCGAATTGTGGTTTTCAAAACTGGCGCATGTGCGAAAAGTGGTTTTGCAACACTTACACAAGTGCGAAACGTGATTTTCAACACTAACACAATTGCAAAAAGTGGTTTTTAACACTAATCAAAGTGCGAAAAGTTGTTTTCAACACAAACCAAAGTGCGAAAAGTTGTTATCAACAATAGCACAGGTGTGCAAAGTGGTTTTGCAGCACAGGCAGAACTGTAGAACATGGTTTTCAACACGAGCGCAAATGTGGAAAGTGGTTTTGCAACACTGGCTCAAGTGCGGTTAGTGGTTTTCAATGCCAGCACAAGTGCGAAAAGTGATTTTGCAACACGAACACATGTGAGACAAGTGGTTTTGCAACACTAACACAAGTGCAAAAAGTGGTTTTGAACACTAACACAAGTGCGAAACGTGATTTCCAACACTAACACAATTGCAAAAAGTGGTTTTCAACACTAATCAAAGTGCGAAAAGTTGTTTTCAACACAAACCAAAGTGCGAAAAGTTGTTTTCAACAATAGCACAAGTGCGGAAAGTGGTTTTGCAACACAGGTAGAACTGTAGAACATGGTTTTCAACACGAGCGCAAGTGTGGAAAGTGGTTTTGCAACACTGTCTCAAGTGTGGAGAGTAGTTTTCAATGCCAGCACAAGTGCGAAAAGTGGTTTTGCAACACTAACCCATGTGAGACAAGTGGTTTTGCCACACTAACGCAAGTGCAAAAAGTGTATTTGAACACTAAGAGGAGTGCGAAAAGTGGTTTTCAAGACTAGCAGAAGTGCAAAAAGTCGTTTTCAACGCCAGCACAAGTGCGGAAAGTGGTTTTGCAAAACTGGCACATGTGTGGAAAGTGGTTTTCAATGCCAGCACAAGTGCGAAAAGTGGTTCTGCAACACTAAGACACATGCGAATTGTGGTTTCCAACACTGGCGCAAGTGCGAAAAGTGGTTTTCAACACTAACACAATTGCAAAAAGTGGTTTTCAACACTAACCAACTTGCGAAAAGTTGTTTGCAACACTAACATAAGTGCGGAAAGTGGTTTTGCAACACAGGCACAAGCGTAGAACGTGCTTTTCAACATGAGCGCAAGCGTGTAAAGCGGTTTCCCAACACTAACACAAGTGTGGAAAGTGGTTTTCAACATGAGCACAAGTGTGATAAGTGGTTTTGCAACACTAAGACAAATGCAAATTGTGGTTTTCAACACTAACACAAGTGCGGAAAGTGGTTTTGCAACACAGGCAGAACTGTAGAACATGGTTTTCAACATGAGCGCAAGTGTGGAAAGTGGTTTTGCAACACTGGCTCAAGTGCGGAGAGTGGTTTTCAATGCCAGCACAAGTGCGAAAAGTGGTTTTGCAACACTAACCCATGTGAGACAAGTGGTTTTGCAACGCTAACACAAGTGTAAAAAGTGGATTTGAACACTAACAGGAGCGCGAAAAGTGGTTTTCAAGACTAGCAGAAGTGCAAAAAGTGGTTTTGCAACACTAACACAAGTGCAAAAAGTGGTTTTCAATGCCAGCACAAGTGCGAAAAGTGGTTCTGCAACACCAGCTCAAGTGCGGAAAGTGGTTTTCAATGCCAGCACAAGTGCACAAAGTGGTTCTGCAACACTAGCTCAAGTGCCGAAAGTGGTTTTCAAAACAAGCACGAGTGCTGAAAGTGGTTTTTGCAACAATAATACAAGTGCGAAAAGTGGTTTTCAACACAAGCAAGAGTGCTGAAAGTGGTTGTCAACGGCCGCAGAAGTGTGGAAATTGGTTTTTGCAACACTAACACAAATGCGAATAATGGTTTACAACACTAGCACGAGTGCGGAAAGAGGTTTTCAATAAAAGCACAAGTGTGGAAATTGGTTTTGCAACACTAACACAAGTGTTGAAAGTGGTTTTCAACACGAGTACAAGTGTGACAAGTGGTTTTGCTACACTAACACAAGTGCGAAAAGTGGTTTTTCCACACTAATACAAGTGCAAAAGTGGTTTCCTGCACCAACACAAGTGCGAAAAGTGGTTTTTCAACACTAACACAAGTGCGAAAAGTGGTTTTTCCACACTAATACAAGTGCAAAAGTGGTTTCCTGCACCAACACAAGTGTGAAAAGTGGTTTTTCAACACTAACACAAGTGGGAAAAGTGGTTTTTCAACATTATCACAAGTGCAAAAAGTGGTTTTTCCACACTAATACAAGTGCAAAAAGTGTTTTTTCCACACTAATACAAGTGCAAAAGTGGTGTCCTGCACCAACACAAGTGCGAAAAGTGGTATTTCAACACTATCACAAGTGCGAAAAGTGTTTTTTCCACACTAATACAAGTGCAAAAGTGGTTTCCTGCACCAACACAAGTGCGAAAAGTGGTTTTTCAACACTAACACAATTGCAAAAAGTGGTTTTTCCACACTAATACAAGTGCAAAAGTTGTTTCCTACACCAACACAAGTGCGAAAAGTGGTTTTTCAACACTAACACAAGTGCGAAAAGTGGTTTTTCAACACTATCACAAGTGCAAAAAGTGTTTTTTCCACACAAATACAAGTGCAAAAGTGGTTTCCTGCACCAACACAAGTGCGAAAAGTGGTTTCCTGCACCAACACAAGTGCGAAAAGTGGTTTTTCAACACTAACACAAGTGCGAAAAGTGGTTTTTCAACACTAACACAAGTGCGAAAAGTGGTTTTTCCACACTAATACAAGTGCAAAAGTGGTTTCCTGCACCAACACAAGTGTGAAAAGTGGTTTTTCAACACTAACACAAGTGCAAAAAGTGGTTTTTCAACACTATCACAAGTACAAAAAGTGTTTTTTCCACACTAATACAAGTGCAAAAGTGGTTTCCTGCACCAACACAAGTGCGAAAAGTGGTTTTTCAACACTAACACAAGTGCAAAAAGTGGTTTTTCAACACTAACACAAGTGCGAAAAGTGTTTTTCCCACACTAATACAAGTGCAAAAGTGGTTTCCTGCACCAACACAAGTGCGAAAAGTGGTTTTTCAACACTAACACAAGTGCGAAAAGTGGTTTTTCAACACTATCAAAAGTGCAAAAAGTGTTTTTTCCACACTAGTACAAGTGCAAAAGTGGTTTCCTGCACCAACACCAGTGCGAAAAGTGGTTTTTCAACACTATCACAAGTGCAAAACGTGTTTTTTCCACACTAATACAAGTGCAAAAGTGGTTTCCTGCACCAACACAAGTGCGAAAAGTGGTTTTTCAAAACTAACACAAGTGCGAAAAGTGGTTTTTCAACACTAACACAAGTGCGAAACGTGGTTTTTCAACACTATCACAAGTGCAAAAAGTGTTTTTTCCACACTAATACAAGTGCAAAAGTAGTTTCCTGCACCAACACAAGTGCGAAAAGTGGTTTTTCAACACTAACACAAGTGCGAAAAGTAGTTTTTCAACACTAACACAAGTGCGAAAAGTGGTTTTTCAACACTAACACAAGTGCGAAAAGTGTTTTTTCCACACTAATACAAGTGCAAAAGTGGTTTCCTGCACCAACACAAGTGCGAAAAGTGGTTTTTCAACACTAACCTAAGTGCGAAAAGTGGTTTTTCAACACTACCACAAGTGCGAAAAGTGGTTTTTCAACACTATCACAAGTGCAAAAAGTGTTTTTTCCACACTAATACAAGTGCAAAAGTGGTTTCCTGCACCAACACAAGTGCGAAAAGTGGTTTTTCAACACTAACACAAGTGCAAAAAGTGGTTTTTCAACACTAACACAAGTGCAAAAAGTGGTTTTTCCACACTAATACAAGTGCAAAAGTGGTTTCCTGCACCAACACAAGTGCGAAAAGTGGTTTTTCAACACTAACACAAGTGCGAAAAGTGGTTTTTCAACACTAACACAAGTGCGAAAAGTGGTTTTTCAACACTATCACAAGTGCAAAAAGTGTTTTTTCCACACTAATACAAGTGCAAAAGTGGTTTCCTGCACCAACACAAGTGTGAAAAGTGGTTTTTCAACACTAACGCAAGAGCGAAAAGTGGTTTTTCAACACTAACACAAGTGCGAAAAGTGGTTTTTCCACACTAATACAAGTGCAAAAGTGGTTTCCTGCACCAACACAAGTGTGAAAAGTGGTTTTTCAACACTAACACAAGTGCAAAAAGTGGTTTTTCAACACTATCACAAGTACAAAAAGTGTTTTTTCCACACTAATACAAGTGCAAAAGTGGTTTCCTGCACCAACACAAGTGCGAAAAGTGGTTTTTCAACACTAACACAAGTGCAAAAAGTGGTTTTTCAACACTAACACAAGTGCGAAAAGTGTTTTTCCCACACTAATACAAGTGCAAAAGTGGTTTCCTGCACCAACACAAGTGCGAAAAGTGGTTTTTCAACACTAACACAAGTGCGAAAAGTGGTTTTTCAACACTATCAAAAGTGCAAAAAGTGTTTTTTCCACACTAGTACAAGTGCAAAAGTGGTTTCCTGCACCAACACCAGTGCAAAAAGTGGTTTTTCAACACTATCACAAGTGCAAAACGTGTTTTTTCCACACAAATACAAGTGCAAAAGTGGTTTCCTGCACCAACACAAGTGCGAAAAGTGGTTTTTCAAAACTAACACAAGTGCGAAAAGTGGTTTTTCAACACTAACACAAGTGCGAAACGTGGTTTTTCAACACTATCACAAGTGCAAAAAGTGTTTTTTCCACACTAATACAAGTGCAAAAGTAGTTTCCTGCACCAACACAAGTGCGAAATGTGGTTTTTCAACACTAACACAAGTGCGAAAAGTAGTTTTTCAACACTAACACAAGTGCGAAAAGTGGTTTTTCAACACTAACACAAGTGCGAAAAGTGTTTTTTCCACACTAATACAAGTGCAAAAGTGGCTTCCTGCACCAACACAAGTGCGAAAAGTGGTTTTTCAACACTAACACAAGTGCGAAAAGTGGTTTTTCAACACTAACACCAGTGCGAAAAGTGGTTTTTCAACACTATCACAAGTGCAAAAAGTGGTTTTGCCACACGAATACAAGTGCAAAAGTGGTTTCCTGCACAAACACAAGTGCGAAAAGTGGTTTTTCAACACTAACACAAGTGCGAAAAGTGGTTTTTCAACAATAACACATGTGCGAAAAGTGGTTTTCCCACACTAATACAAGTGCAAAAGTGGTTTCCTGCACCAACACAAGTGCGAAAAGTGGTTTTTTAACACTAACCTAAGTGCGAAAAGTGGTTTTTCAACACTACCACAAGTGCGAAAAGTGGTTTTTCAACACTAATACAAGTGCAAAAGTGGTTTCCTGCACCAACACAAGTGCGAAATGTGGTTTTTCAACACTAACACAAGTGCAAAACATGGTTTTTCAACACTAACACAAGTGCGAAAAGTGTTTTTTCCACACTAATACAAGTGCAAAAGTGATTTCCTGCACCAACACAAGTGTGAAAAGTGGTTTTTCAATACTAACACAAGTGCGAAAAGTGGTTTTTCAACACTATCACAAGTGCAAAAAGTGTTTTTTCCACACTAATACAAGTGCAAAAGTGGTTTCCTGCACCAACACAAGTGCGAAAAGTGGTTTCCTGCACCAACACAAGTGCGAAAAGTGGTTTCCTGCACCAACACAAGTGCGAAAAGTGGTTTTTCAACACTAACACAAGTGTGAAAAGTGGTTTTTTCCACACTAATACAAGTGCAAAAGTGGTTTCCTGCACCAACACAAGTGTGAAAAGTGGTTTTTCAACACTAACACAAGTGCGAAAAGTGGTTTTTCAACACTATCACAAGTACAAAAAGTGTTTTTTCCAGACTAATACAAGTGCAAAAGTGGTTTCCTGCACCAACACAAGTGCGAAAAGTGGTTTTTCAACTCAACACAAGTGCGAAAAGTGGTTTTTCAACACTATCAAAAGTGCAAAAAGTGTTTTTTCCACACTAGTACAAGTGCAAAAGTGGTTTCCTGCACCAACACCAGTGCGAAAAGTGGTTTTTCAACACTAACACAAGTGCAAAAAGTGGTTTTTCAACACTAACACAAGTGCGAAAAGTGTTTTTTCCACACTAATACAAGTGCAAAAGTGGTTTCCTGCACCAACACAAGTGCGAAAAGTGGTTTTTCAACACTAACACAAGTGCGAAAAGTGGTTTTTCAACACTATCAAAAGTGCAAAAAGTGTTTTTTCCACACTAGTACAAGTGCAAAAGTGATTTCCTGCACCAACACAAGTGTGAAAAGTGGTTTTTCAATACTAACACAAGTGCGAAAAGTGGTTTTTCAACACTATCACAAGTGCAAAAAGTGTTTTTTCCACACTAATACAAGTGCAAAAGTGGTTTCCTGCACCAACACAAGTGCGAAAAGTGGTTGCCTGCACCAACACAAGTGCGAAAAGTGGTTTCCTGCACCAACACAAGTGCGAAAAGTGGTTTTTCAACACTAACACAAGTGCGAAAAGTGGTTTTTCAACACTATCAAAAGTGCAAAAAGTGTTTTTTCCACACTAGTACAAGTGCA
The DNA here is from genome assembly GCF_964187855.1 of Myxine glutinosa. NCBI lineage: Eukaryota > Metazoa > Chordata > Myxini > Myxiniformes > Myxinidae > Myxine > Myxine glutinosa. The sequence continues at coordinate 270,916,498 of NC_136262.1, read as the reverse complement.
AAAGTGGTTTCCTGCACCAACACCAGTGCGAAAAGTGGTTTTTCAACACTAACACAAGTGCAAAAAGTGGTTTTTCAACACTAACACAAGTGCGAAAAGTGTTTTTTCCACAATAATACAAGTGCAAAAGTAGTTTCCTGCACCAACACAAGTGCGAAAAGTGGTTTTTCAACACTTTCACAAGTGCAAAAAGTGTTTTTTCCACAATAATACAAGTGCAAAAGTGGTTTCCTGCACCAACACCAGTGCGAAAAGTGGTTTTTCAACACTATCACAAGTGCAAAAAGTGTTTTTTCCACACTAATACAAGTGCAAAAGTGGTTTCCTGCACCAACACAAGTGCGAAAAGTGGTTTTTCAACACTAACACAAGTGCGAAAAGTGGTTTTTCAACACTAACACAAGTGCGAAAAGTGGTTTTTCCACACTAATACAAGTGCAAAAGTGGTTTCCTGCACCAACACAAGTGTGAAAAGTGGTTTTTCAACACTAACACAAGTGCGAAAAGTGGTTTTTCAACACTATCACAAGTACAAAAAGTGTTTTTTCCACACTAATACAAGTGCAAAAGTGGTTTCCTGCACCAACACAAGTGCGAAAAGTGGTTTTTCAACACTAACACAAGTGCAAAAAGTGGTTTTTCAACACTAACACAAGGGCGAAAAGTGTTTTTCCCACACTAATACAAGTGCAAAAGTGGTTTCCTGCACCAACACAAGTGCGAAAAGTGGTTTTTCAACACTAACACAAGTGCGAAAAAGTGGTTTTTCAACACTAACACAAGTGCGAAAAGTGTTTTTTCCACACTAATACAAGTGCAAAAGTGGTTCCCTGCACCAACACAAGTGCGAAAAGTGGTTTTTCAACATTAACACAAGTGCGAAAAGTGGTTTTTCAACACTATCACAAGTGCAAAAAGTGTTTTTTCCACACTAATACAAGTGCAAAAGTGGTTTCCTGCACCAACACAAGTGCGAAAAGTGGTTTTTCAACACTAACACAAGTGCGAAAAGTGGTTTTTCAACACTATCACAAGTGCAAAAAGTGTTTTTTCCACACTAATACAAGTGCAAAAGTGGTTTCCTGCACCAACACAAGTGCGAAAAGTGGTTTTTCAACACTAACACAAGTGTGAAAAGTGGTTTTTCAACACTAACACAAGTGCGAAAAGTGGTTTTTCAACACTAACACAAGTGCGAAAAGTGTTTTTTCCATACTAATACAAGTGCAAAAGTGGTTTCCTGCACCAACCCAAGTGCGAAAAGTGGTTTTTCAACACTAACACCAGTGCGAAAAGTGGTTTTTCAACACTATCACAAGTGCAAAAAGTGGTTTTGCCACACGAATACAAGTGCAAAAGTGGTTTCCTGCACCAACACAAGTGCGAAAAGTGGTTTTTCAACACTAACACAAGTGCGAAAAGTGGTTTTTCAACACTAACACATGTGCGAAAAGTGGTTTTCCCACACTAATACAAGTGCAAAAGTTGTTTCCTGCACCAACACAAGTGCGAAAAGTGGTTTTTTAACACTAACCTAAGTGCGAAAAGTGGTTTTTCAACACTACCACAAGTGCGAAAAGTGGTTTTTCAACACTATCACAAGTGCAAAAAGTGTTTTTTCCACACTAATACAAGTGCAAAAGTGGTTTCCTGCACCAACACAAGTGCGAAAGAGTGGTTTTTCAACACTAACACAAGTGCGAAAAGTGGTTTTTCAACACTATCACAAGTGCAAAAAGTGTTTTTTCCACACTAATACAAGTGCAAAAGTGGTTTCCTGCACCAACACAAGTGCGAAAAGTGGTTTTTCAACACTAACACAAGTGTGAAAAGTGGTTTTTCAACACTAACACAAGTGCGAAAAGTGGTTTTTCAACACTAACACAAGTGCGAAAAGTGTTTTTTCCATACTAATACAAGTGCAAAAGTGGTTTCCTGCACCAACCCAAGTGCGAAAAGTGGTTTTTCAACACTAACACAAGTGCGAAAAGTGGTTTTTCAACACTAACACAAGTGCGAAAAGTGGTTTTTCAACACTATCACAAGTGCAAAAAGTGTTTTTTCCACACTAATACAAGTGCAAAAGTGGTTTCCTGCACCAACACAAGTGCGAAAAGTGGTTTTTCAACACTAACACAAGTGCGAAAAGTGGTTTTTCAACACTAACACAAGTGCGAAAAGTGGTTTTTCCACACTAATACAAGTGCAAAAGTGGTTTCCTGCACCAAAACAATTGCGAAAAGTGGTTTTTCAACACTAACACCAGTGCGAAAAGTGGTTTTTCAACACTATCACAAGTGCAAAAAGTGGTTTTGCCACCCGAATACAAGTGCAAAAGTGGTTTCCTGCACCAACACCAGTGCGAAAAGTGGTTTTTCAACACTAACACCAGTGCGAAAAGTGGTTTTTCAACACTATCACAAGTGCAAAAAGTGGTTTTGCCACCCGAATACAAGTGCAAAAGTGGTTTCCTGCACCAAAACAATTGCGAAAAGTGGTTTTTCAACACTAACACCAGTGCGAAAAGTGGTTTTTCAACACTATCACAAGTGCAAAACGTGTTTTTTCCACACTAATACAAGTGCAAAAGTGGTTTCCTGCACCAACACAAGTGCGAAAAGTGGTTTTTCAAAACTAACACAAGTGCGAAAAGTGGTTTTTCAACACTAACACAAGTGCGAAACGTGGTTTTTCAACACTATCACAAGTGCAAAAAGTGTTTTTTCCACACTAATACAAGTGCAAAAGTAGTTTCCTGCACCAACACAAGTGCGAAAAGTGGTTTTTCAACACTAACACAAGTGCGAAAAGTAGTTTTTCAACACTAACACAAGTGCGAAAAGTGGTTTTTCAACACTAACACAAGTGCGAAAAGTGTTTTTTCCACACTAATACAAGTGCAAAAGTGGTTTCCTGCACCAACACAAGTGCGAAAAGTGGTTTTTCAACACTAACCTAAGTGCGAAAAGTGGTTTTTCAACACTACCACAAGTGCGAAAAGTGGTTTTTCAACACTATCACAAGTGCAAAAAGTGTTTTTTCCACACTAATACAAGTGCAAAAGTGGTTTCCTGCACCAACACAAGTGCGAAAAGTGGTTTTTCAACACTAACACAAGTGCAAAAAGTGGTTTTTCAACACTAACACAAGTGCAAAAAGTGGTTTTTCCACACTAATACAAGTGCAAAAGTGGTTTCCTGCACCAACACAAGTGCGAAAAGTGGTTTTTCAACACTAACACAAGTGCGAAAAGTGGTTTTTCAACACTAACACAAGTGCGAAAAGTGGTTTTTCAACACTATCACAAGTGCAAAAAGTGTTTTTTCCACACTAATACAAGTGCAAAAGTGGTTTCCTGCACCAACACAAGTGTGAAAAGTGGTTTTTCAACACTAACGCAAGAGCGAAAAGTGGTTTTTCAACACTAACACAAGTGCGAAAAGTGGTTTTTCCACACTAATACAAGTGCAAAAGTGGTTTCCTGCACCAACACAAGTGTGAAAAGTGGTTTTTCAACACTAACACAAGTGCAAAAAGTGGTTTTTCAACACTATCACAAGTACAAAAAGTGTTTTTTCCACACTAATACAAGTGCAAAAGTGGTTTCCTGCACCAACACAAGTGCGAAAAGTGGTTTTTCAACACTAACACAAGTGCAAAAAGTGGTTTTTCAACACTAACACAAGTGCGAAAAGTGTTTTTCCCACACTAATACAAGTGCAAAAGTGGTTTCCTGCACCAACACAAGTGCGAAAAGTGGTTTTTCAACACTAACACAAGTGCGAAAAGTGGTTTTTCAACACTATCAAAAGTGCAAAAAGTGTTTTTTCCACACTAGTACAAGTGCAAAAGTGGTTTCCTGCACCAACACCAGTGCAAAAAGTGGTTTTTCAACACTATCACAAGTGCAAAACGTGTTTTTTCCACACAAATACAAGTGCAAAAGTGGTTTCCTGCACCAACACAAGTGCGAAAAGTGGTTTTTCAAAACTAACACAAGTGCGAAAAGTGGTTTTTCAACACTAACACAAGTGCGAAACGTGGTTTTTCAACACTATCACAAGTGCAAAAAGTGTTTTTTCCACACTAATACAAGTGCAAAAGTAGTTTCCTGCACCAACACAAGTGCGAAATGTGGTTTTTCAACACTAACACAAGTGCGAAAAGTAGTTTTTCAACACTAACACAAGTGCGAAAAGTGGTTTTTCAACACTAACACAAGTGCGAAAAGTGTTTTTTCCACACTAATACAAGTGCAAAAGTGGTTTCCTGCACCAACACAAGTGCGAAAAGTGGTTTTTCAACACTAACACAAGTGCGAAAAGTGGTTTTTCAACACTAACACAAGTGCGAAAAGTGGTTTTTCCACACTAATACAAGTGCAAAAGTGGTTTCCTGCACCAAAACAAGTGCGAAAAGTGGTTTTTCAACACTAACACCAGTGCGAAAAGTGGTTTTTCAACACTATCACAAGTGCAAAAAGTGGTTTTGCCACACGAATACAAGTGCAAAAGTGGTTTCCTGCACAAACACAAGTGCGAAAAGTGGTTTTTCAACACTAACACAAGTGCGAAAAGTGGTTTTTCAACAATAACACATGTGCGAAAAGTGGTTTTCCCACACTAATACAAGTGCAAAAGTGGTTTCCTGCACCAACACAAGTGCGAAAAGTGGTTTTTTAACACTAACCTAAGTGCGAAAAGTGGTTTTTCAACACTACCACAAGTGCGAAAAGTGGTTTTTCAACACTATCACAAGTGCAAAAAGTGTTTTTTCCACACTAATACAAGTGCAAAAGTGGTTTCCTGCACCAACACAAGTGCGAAATGTGGTTTTTCAACACTAACACAAGTGCAAAACATGGTTTTTCAACACTAACACAAGTGCGAAAAGTGTTTTTTCCACACTAATACAAGTGCAAAAGTGATTTCCTGCACCAACACAAGTGTGAAAAGTGGTTTTTCAATACTAACACAAGTGCGAAAAGTGGTTTTTCAACACTATCACAAGTGCAAAAAGTGTTTTTTCCACACTAATACAAGTGCAAAAGTGGTTTCCTGCACCAACACAAGTGCGAAAAGTGGTTTCCTGCACCAACACAAGTGCGAAAAGTGGTTTCCTGCACCAACACAAGTGCGAAAAGTGGTTTTTCAACACTAACACAAGTGTGAAAAGTGGTTTTTTCCACACTAATACAAGTGCAAAAGTGGTTTCCTGCACCAACACAAGTGTGAAAAGTGGTTTTTCAACACTAACACAAGTGCGAAAAGTGGTTTTTCAACACTATCACAAGTACAAAAAGTGTTTTTTCCAGACTAATACAAGTGCAAAAGTGGTTTCGTGCACCAACACAAGTGCGAAAAGTGGTTTTTCAACTCAACACAAGTGCGAAAAGTGGTTTTTCAACACTATCAAAAGTGCAAAAAGTGTTTTTTCCACACTAGTACAAGTGCAAAAGTGGTTTCCTGCACCAACACCAGTGCGAAAAGTGGTTTTTCAACACTAACACAAGTGCAAAAAGTGGTTTTTCAACACTAACACAAGTGCGAAAAGTGTTTTTTCCACACTAATACAAGTGCAAAAGTGGTTTCCTGCACCAACACAAGTGCGAAAAGTGGTTTTTCAACACTAACACAAGTGCGAAAAGTGGTTTTTCAACACTATCAAAAGTGCAAAAAGTGTTTTTTCCACACTAGTACAAGTGCAAAAGTGATTTCCTGCACCAACACAAGTGTGAAAAGTGGTTTTTCAATACTAACACAAGTGCGAAAAGTGGTTTTTCAACACTATCACAAGTGCAAAAAGTGTTTTTTCCACACTAATACAAGTGCAAAAGTGGTTTCCTGCACCAACACAAGTGCGAAAAGTGGTTGCCTGCACCAACACAAGTGCGAAAAGTGGTTTCCTGCACCAACACAAGTGCGAAAAGTGGTTTTTCAACACTAACACAAGTGCGAAAAGTGGTTTTTCAACACTATCAAAAGTGCAAAAAGTGTTTTTTCCACACTAGTACAAGTGCAAAAGTGGTTTCCTGCACCAACACCAGTGCGAAAAGTGGTTTTTCAACACTAACACAAGTGCAAAAAGTGGTTTTTCAACACTAACACAAGTGCGAAAAGTGTTTTTTCCACAATAATACAAGTGCAAAAGTAGTTTCCTGCACCAACACAAGTGCGAAAAGTGGTTTTTCAACACTATCACAAGTGCAAAAAGTGTTTTTTCCACAATAATACAAGTGCAAAAGTGGTTTCCTGCACCAACACCAGTGCGAAAAGTGGTTTTTCAACACTATCACAAGTGCAAAAAGTGTTTTTTCCACACTAATACAAGTGCAAAAGTGGTTTCCTGCACCAACACAAGTGCGAAAAGTGGTTTTTCAACACTAACACAAGTGCGAAAAGTGGTTTTTCAACACTAACACAAGTGCGAAAAGTGGTTTTTCCACACTAATACAAGTGCAAAAGTGGTTTCCTGCACCAACACAAGTGTGAAAAGTGGTTTTTCAACACTAACACAAGTGCGAAAAGTGGTTTTTCAACACTATCACAAGTACAAAAAGTGTTTTTTCCACACTAATACAAGTGCAAAACTGGTTTCCTGCACCAACACAAGTGCGAAAAGTGGTTTTTCAACACTAACACAAGTGCAAAAAGTGGTTTTTCAACACTAACACAAGGGCGAAAAGTGTTTTTCCCACACTAATACAAGTGCAAAAGTGGTTTCCTGCACCAACACAAGTGCGAAAAGTGGTTTTTCAACACTAACACAAGTGCGAAAAAGTGGTTTTTCAACACTAACACAAGTGCGAAAAGTGTTTTTTCCACACTAATACAAGTGCAAAAGTGGTTCCCTGCACCAACACAAGTGCGAAAAGTGGTTTTTCAACATTAACACAAGTGCGAAAAGTGGTTTTTCAACACTATCACAAGTGCAAAAAGTGTTTTTTCCACACTAATACAAGTGCAAAAGTGGTTTCCTGCACCAACACAAGTGCGAAAAGTGGTTTTTCAACACTAACACAAGTGCGAAAAGTGGTTTTTCAACACTATCACAAGTGCAAAAAGTGTTTTTTCCACACTAATACAAGTGCAAAAGTGGTTTCCTGCACCAACACAAGTGCGAAAAGTGGTTTTTCAACACTAACACAAGTGTGAAAAGTGGTTTTTCAACACTAACACAAGTGCGAAAAGTGGTTTTTCAACACTAACACAAGTGCGAAAAGTGTTTTTTCCATACTAATACAAGTGCAAAAGTGGTTTCCTGCACCAACCCAAGTGCGAAAAGTGGTTTTTCAACACTAACACCAGTGCGAAAAGTGGTTTTTCAACACTATCACAAGTGCAAAAAGTGGTTTTGCCACACGAATACAAGTGCAAAAGTGGTTTCCTGCACCAACACAAGTGCGAAAAGTGGTTTTTCAACACTAACACAAGTGCGAAAAGTGGTTTTTCAACACTAACACATGTGCGAAAAGTGGTTTTCCCACACTAATACAAGTGCAAAAGTTGTTTCCTGCACCAACACAAGTGCGAAAAGTGGTTTTTTAACACTAACCTAAGTGCGAAAAGTGGTTTTTCAACACTACCACAAGTGCGAAAAGTGGTTTTTCAACACTATCACAAGTGCAAAAAGTGTTTTTTCCACACTAATACAAGTGCAAAAGTGGTTTCCTGCACCAACACAAGTGCGAAAAGTGGTTTTTCAACACTAACACAAGTGCGAAAAGTGGTTTTTCAACACTATCACAAGTGCAAAAAGTGTTTTTTCCACACTAATACAAGTGCAAAAGTGGTTTCCTGCACCAACACAAGTGCGAAAAGTGGTTTTTCAACACTAACACAAGTGTGAAAAGTGGTTTTTCAACACTAACACAAGTGCGAAAAGTGGTTTTTCAACACTAACACAAGTGCGAAAAGTGTTTTTTCCATACTAATACAAGTGCAAAAGTGGTTTCCTGCACCAACCCAAGTGCGAAAAGTGGTTTTTCAACACTAACACAAGTGCGAAAAGTGGTTTTTCAACACTAACACAAGTGCGAAAAGTGGTTTTTCAACACTATCACAAGTGCAAAAAGTGTTTTTTCCACACTAATACAAGTGCAAAAGTGGTTTCCTGCACCAACACAAGTGCGAAAAGTGGTTTTTCAACACTAACACAAGTGCGAAAAGTGGTTTTTCAACACTAACACAAGTGCGAAAAGTGGTTTTTCCACACTAATACAAGTGCAAAAGTGGTTTCCTGCACCAAAACAATTGCGAAAAGTGGTTTTTCAACACTAACACCAGTGCGAAAAGTGGTTTTTCAACACTATCACAAGTGCAAAAAGTGGTTTTGCCACCCGAATACAAGTGCAAAAGTGGTTTCCTGCACCAACACAAGTGCGAAAAGTGGTTTTTCAACACTAACACAAGTGCGAAAAGTGGTTTTTCAACACTAACACATGTGCGAAAAGTGGTTTTCCCACACTAATACAAGTGCAAAAGTGGTTTCCTGCACCAACACAAGTGCGAAAAGTGGTTTTTTAACACTAACCTAAGTGCGAAAAGTCGTTTTTCAACACTACCACAAGTGCGAAAAGTGGTTTTTCAACACTATCACAAGTGCAAAAAGTGTTTTTTCCACACTAATACAAGTGCAAAAGTGGTTTCCTGCACCAACACAAGTGCGAAATGTGGTTTTTCAACACTAACACAAGTGCAAAACATGGTTTTTCAACACTAACACAAGTGCGAAAAGTGTTTTTTCCACACTAATACAAGTGCAAAAGTGATTTCCTGCACCAACAAAAGTGTGAAAAGTGGTTTTTCAATACTAACACAAGTGCGAAAAGTGGTTTTTCAACACTATCACAAGTGCAAAAAGTGTTTTTTCCACACTAATACAAGTGCAAAAGTGGTTTCCTGCACCAACACAAGTGCGAAAAGTTGGTTTCCTGCACCAACACAAGTGCGAAAAGTGGTTTCCTGCACCAACACAAGTGCGAAAAGTGGTTTTTCAACACTAACACAAGTGCGAAAAGTGGTTTTTCCACACTAATACAAGTGCAAAAGTGGTTTCCTGCACCAACACAAGTGTGAAAAGTGGTTTTTCAACACTAACACAAGTGTGAAAAGTGGTTTTTCAACACTATCACAAGTACAAAAAGTGTTTTTTCCAGACTAATACAAGTGCAAAAGTGGTTTCCTGCACCAACACCAGTGCGAAAAGTGGTTTTTCAACACTAACACAAGTGCAAAAAGTGGTTTTTCAACACTAACACAAGTGCGAAAAGTGTTTTTTCCACACTAATACAAGTGCAAAAGTGGTTTCCTGCACCAACACAAGTGCGAAAAGTGGTTTTTCAACACTAACACAAGTGTGAAAAGTGGTTTTTCAACACTAACACAAGTGCGAAAAGTGGTTTTTCAACACTAGCACAAGTGCGAAAAGTGTTTTTTCCATACTAATACAAGTGCAAAAGTGGTTTCCTGCACCAACCCAAGTGCGAAAAGTGGTTTTTCAACACTAACACAAGTGCGAAAAGTGGTTTTTCAACACTAACACAAGTGCGAAAAGTGGTTTTTCAACACTATCACAAGTGCAAAAAGTGTTTTTTCCACACTAATACAAGTGCAAAAGTGGTCTCCTGCACCAACACAAGTGCGAAAAGTGGTTTTTCAACACTAACACAAGTGCGAAAAGTAGTTTTTCAACACTAACACAAGTGCGAAAAGTGGTTTTTCCACACTAATACAAGTGCAAAAGTGGTTTCCTGCACCAAAACAATTGCGAAAAGTGGTTTTTCAACACTAACACCAGTGCGAAAAGTGGTTTTTCAACACTATCACAAGTGCAAAAAGTGGTTTTGCCACACGAATACAAGTGCAAAAGTGGTTTCCTGCACCAACACAAGTGCGAAAAGTGGTTTTTCAACACTAACACAAGTGCGAAAAGTGGTTTTTCAACACTAACACATGTGCGAAAAGTGGTTTTCCCACACTAATACAAGTGCAAAAGTGGTTTCCTGCACCAACACAAGTGCGAAAAGTGGTTTTTTAACACTAACCTAAGTGCGAAAAGTGGTTTTTCAACACTACCACAAGTGCGAAAAGTGGTTTTTCAACACTATCACAAGTGCAAAAAGTGTTTTTTCCACACTAATACAAGTGCAAAAGTGGTTTCCTGCACCAACACAAGTGCGAAAAGTGGTTTTTCAACACTAACACAAGTGCGAAAAGTGGTTTTTCAACACTATCACAAGTGCAAAAAGTGTTTTTTCCACACTAATACAAGTGCAAAAGTGGTTTCCTGCACCAACACAAGTGCGAAAAGTGGTTTTTCAACACTAACACAAGTGTGAAAAGTGGTTTTTCAACACTAACACAAGTGCGAAAAGTGGTTTTTCAACACTAACACAAGTGCGAAAAGTGTTTTTTCCATACTAATACAAGTGCAAAAGTGGTTTCCTGCACCAACCCAAGTGCGAAAAGTGGTTTTTCAACACTAACACAAGTGCGAAAAGTGGTTTTTCAACACTAACACAAGTGCGAAAAGTGGTTTTTCAACACTATCACAAGTGCAAAAAGTGTTTTTTCCACACTAATACAAGTGCAAAAGTGGTTTCCTGCACCAACACAAGTGCGAAAAGTGGTTTTTCAACACTAACACAAGTCCGAAAAGTGGTTTTTCAACACTAACACAAGTGCGAAAAGTGGTTTTTCCACACTAATACAAGTGCAAAAGTGGTTTCCTGCACCAAAACAATTGCGAAAAGTGGTTTTTCAACACTAACACCAGTGCGAAAAGTGGTTTTTCAACACTATCACAAGTGCAAAAAGTGGTTTTGCCACCCGAATACAAGTGCAAAAGTGGTTTCCTGCACCAACACAAGTGCGAAAAGTGGTTTTTCAACACTAACACAAGTGCGAAAAGTGGTTTTTCAACACTAACACATGTGCGAAAAGTGGTTTTCCCACACTAATACAAGTGCAAAAGTGGTTTCCTGCACCAACACAAGTGCGAAAAGTGGTTTTTTAACACTAACCTAAGTGCGAAAAGTGGTTTTTCAACACTACCACAAGTGCGAAAAGTGGTTTTTCAACACTATCACAAGGGCAAAAAGTGTTTTTTCCACACTAATACAAGTGCAAAAGTGGTTTCCTGCACCAACACAAGTGCGAAATGTGGTTTTTCAACACTAACACAAGTGCAAAACATGGTTTTTCAACACTAACACAAGTGCGAAAAGTGTTTTTTCCACACTAATACAAGTGCAAAAGTGATTTCCTGCACCAACACAAGTGTGAAAAGTGGTTTTCCAATACTAACACAAGTGCGAAAAGTGGTTTTTCAACACTATCACAAGTGCAAAAAGTGTTTTTTCCACACTAATACAAGTGCAAAAGTGGTTTCCTGCACCAACACAAGTGCGAAAAGTGGTTTCCTGCACCAACACAAGTGCGAAAAGTGGTTTCCTGCACCAACACAAGTGCGAAAAGTGGTTTTTCAACACTAACACAAGTGCGAAAAGTGGTTTTTCCACACTAATACAAGTGCAAAAGTGGTTTCCTGCACCAACACAAGTGTGAAAAGTGGTTTTTCAACACTAACACAAGTGTGAAAAGTGGTTTTTCAACACTATCACAAGTACAAAAAGTGTTTTTTCCAGACTAATACAAGTGCAAAAGTGGTTTCCTGCACCAACACAAGTGCGAAAAGTGGTTTTTCAACACTAACACAAGTGCGAAAAGTGGTTTTTCAACACTATCAAAAGTGCAAAAAGTGTTTTTTCCACACTAGTACAAGTGCAAAAGTGGTTTCCTGCACCAACACCAGTGCGAAAAGTGGTTTTTCAACACTAACACAAGTGCAAAAAGTGGTTTTTCAACACTAACACAAGTGCGAAAAGTGTTTTTTCCACACTAATACAAGTGCAAAAGTGGTTTCCTGCACCAACACAAGTGCGAAAAGTGGTTTTTCAACACTAACACAAGTGCGAAAAGTGGTTTTTCAACACTATCAAAAGTGCAAAAAGTGTTTTTTCCACACTAGTACAAGTGCAAAAGTGGTTTCCTGCACCAACACCAGTGCGAAAAGTGGTTTTTCAACACTATCACAAGTGCAAAAAGTGTTTTTTCCACACTAATACAAGTGCAAAAGTGGTTTCCTGCACCAACACAAGTGCGAAAAGTGGTTTTTCAACACTAACACAAGTGCGAAAAGTGGTTTTTCAACACTAACACAAGTGCGAAAAGTGGTTTTTCCACACTAATACAAGTGCAAAAGTGGTTTCCTGCACCAACACAAGTGTGAAAAGTGGTTTTTCAACACTAACACAAGTGCGAAAAGTGGTTTTTCAACACTATCACAAGTACAAAAAGTGTTTTTTCCACACTAATACAAGTGCAAAAGTGGTTTTTCAACACTAACACAAGTGCAAAAAGTGGTTTTTCAACACTAACACAAGTGCGAAAAGTGTTTTTCCCACACTAATACAAGTGCAAAAGTGGTTTCCTGCACCAACACAAGTGCGAAAAGTGGTTTTTCAACACTAACACAAGTGCGAAAAGTGGTTTTTCAACACTATCAAAAGTGCATAAAGTGTTTTTTCCACACTAGTACAAGTGCAAAAGTGGTTTCCTGCACCAACACCAATGCGAAAAGTGGTTTTTCAACACTATCACAAGTGCAAAAAGTGTTTTTTCCACACTAATACAAGTGCAAAAGTGGTTTCCTGCACCAACACAAGTGCGAAAAGTGGTTTTTCAACACTAACACAAGTGCGAAAAGTGGTTTTTCAACACTAACACAAATGTGAAACGTGGTTTTTCAACACTATCACAAGTGCAAAAAGTGTTTTTTCCACACTAATACAAGTGCAAAAGTAGTTTCCTGCACCAACACAAGTGCGAAAAGTGGTTTTTCAACACTAACACAAGTGTGAAAAGTGGTTTTTCAACACTAACACAAGTGCGAAAAGTGGTTTTTCAACACTAACACAAGTGCGAAAAGTGTTTTTTCCATACTAATACAAGTGCAAAAGTGGTTTCCTGCACCAACCCAAGTGCGAAAAGTGGTTTTTCAACACTAACACAAGTGCGAAAAGTGGTTTTTCAACACTAACACAAGTGCGAAAAGTGGTTTTTCAACACTATCACAAGTGCAAAAAGTGTTTTTTCCACACTAATACAAGTGCAAAAGTGGTTTCCTGCACCAACACAAGTGCGAAAAGTGGTTTTTCAACACTAACACAAGTGCGAAAAGTGGTTTTTCAACACTAACACAAGTGCGAAAAGTGGTTTTTCCACACTAATACAAGTGCAAAAGTGGTTTCCTGCACCAAAACAATTGCGAAAAGTGGTTTTTCAACACTAACACCAGTGCGAAAAGTGGTTTTTCAACACTATCACAAGTGCAAAAAGTGGTTTTTCCACACTAATACAAGTGCAAAAGTGGTTTCCTGCACCAACACAAGTGCGAAATGTGGTTTTTCAACACTAACACAAGTGCAAAACATGGTTTTTCAACACTAACACAAGTGTGAAAAGTGTTTTTTCCACACTAATACAAGTGCAAAAGTGATTTCCTGCACCAACACAAGTGTGAAAAGTGGTTTTTCAATACTAACACAAGTGCGAAAAGTGGTTTTTCAACACTATCACAAGTGCAAAAAGTGTTTTTTCCACACTAATACAAGTGCAAAAGTGGTTTCCTGCACCAACACAAGTGCGAAAAGTGGTTTCCTGCACCAACACAAGTGCGAAAAGTGGTTTTTCAACACTAACACAAGTGCGAAAAGTGGTTTTTCCACACTAATACAAGTGCAAAAGTGGTTTCCTGCACCAACACAAGTGTGAAAAGTGGTTTTTCAACACTAACACAAGTGTGAAAAGTGGTTTTTCAACACTATCACAAGTACAAAAAGTGTTTTTTCCAGACTAATACAAGTGCAAAAGTGGTTTCCTGCACCAACACAAGTGCGAAAAGTGGTTTTTCAACACTAACACAAGTGCGAAAAGTGGTTTTTCAACACTATCAAAAGTGCAAAAAGTGTTTTTTCCACACTAGTACAAGTGCAAAAGTGGTTTCCTGCACCAACACCAGTGCGAAAAGTGGTTTTTCAACACTAACACAAGTGCAAAAAGTGGTTTTTCAACACTAACACAAGTGCGAAAAGTGTTTTTTCCACACTAATACAAGTGCAAAAGTGGTTTCCTGCACCAACACAAGTGCGAAAAGTGGTTTTTCAACACTAACACAAGTGCGAAAAGTGGTTTTTCAACACTATCAAAAGTGCAAAAAGTGTTTTTTCCACACTAGTACAAGTGCAAAAGTGGTTTCCTGCACCAACACCAGTGCGAAAAGTGGTTTTTCAACACTATCACAAGTGCAAAAAGTGTTTTTTCCACACTAATACAAGTGCAAAAGTGGTTTCCTGCACCAACACAAGTGCGAAAAGTGGTTTTTCAACACTAACACAAGTGCGAAAAGTGGTTTTTCAACACTAACACAAGTGCGAAAAGTGGTTTTTCCACACTAATACAAGTGCAAAAGTGGTTTCCTGCACCAACACAAGTGTGAAAAGTGGTTTTTCAACACTAACACAAGTGCGAAAAGTGGTTTTTCAACACTATCACAAGTACAAAAAGTGTTTTTTCCACACTAATACAAGTGCAAAAGTGGTTTCCTGCACCAACACAAGTGCGAAAAGTGGTTTTTCAACACTAACACAAGTGCAAAAAGTGGTTTTTCAACACTAACACAAGTGCGAAAAGTGTTTTTCCCACACTAATACAAGTGCAAAAGTGGTTTCCTGCACCAACACAAGTGCGAAAAGTGGTTTTTCAACACTAACACAAGTGCGAAAAGTGGTTTTTCAACACTATCAAAAGTGCAAAAAGTGTTTTTTCCACACTAGTACAAGTGCAAAAGTGGTTTCCTGCACCAACACCAATGCGAAAAGTGGTTTTTCAACACTATCACAAGTGCAAAAAGTGTTTTTTCCACACTAATACAAGTGCAAAAGTGGTTTCCTGCACCAACACAAGTGCGAAAAGTGGTTTTTCAACACTAACACAAGTGCGAAAAGTGGTTTTTCAACACTAACACAAATGCGAAACGTGGTTTTTCAACACTATCACAAGTGCAAAAAGTGTTTTTCCCACACTAATACAAGTGCAAAAGTAGTTTCCTGCACCAACACAAGTGCGAAAAGTGGTTTTTCAACACTAACACAAGTGCGAAAAGTGGTTTTTCAACACTAACACAAGTGCGAAAAGTGGTTTTTCAACACTAACACAAGTGCGAAAAGTGTTTTTTCCACACTAATACAAGTGCAAAAGTGGTTTCCTGCACCAACACAAGTGCGAAAAGTGGTTTTTCAACACTACCACAAGTGCGAAAAGTGGTTTTTCAACACTATCACAAGTGCAAAAAGTGTTTTTTCCACACTAATACAAGTGCAAAAGTGGTTTCCTGCACCAACACAAGTGCGAAAAGTGGTTTTTCAACACTAACACAAGTGCAAAAAGTGGTTTTTCAACACTAACACAAGTGCAAAAAGTGGTTTTTCCACACTAATACAAGTGCAAAAGTGGTTTCCTGCACCAACACAAGTGCGAAAAGTGGTTTTTCAACACTAACACAAATGCGAAAAGTGGTTTTTCAACACTAACACAAGTGCGAAAAGTGGTTTTTCAACACTATCACAAGTGCAAAAAGTGTTTTTTCCACACTAATACAATTGCAAAAGTGGTGTCCTGCACCAACACAAGTGTGAAAAGTGGTTTTTCAACACTAACGCAAGAGCGAAAAGTGGTTTTTCAACACTAACACAAGTGCGAAAAGTGGTTTTTCCACACTAATATAAGTGCAAAAGTGGTTTCCTGCACCAACACAAGTGCGAAATGTGGTTTTTCAACACTATCACAAGTGCAAAAAGTGTTTTTTCCACACTAATACAAGTGCGAAAAGTGGTTTTTCAACACTAACACAAATGCGAAAAGTGGTTTTTCAACACTAACACAAGTGCGAAAAGTGGTTTTTCAACACTATCACAAGTGCAAAAAGTGTTTTTTCCACACTAATACAATTGCAAAAGTGGTGTCCTGCACCAACACAAGTGTGAAAAGTGGTTTTTCAACACTAACGCAAGAGCGAAAAGTGGTTTTTCAACACTAACACAAGTGCGAAAAGTGGTTTTTCCACACTAATATAAGTGCAAAAGTGGTTTCCTGCACCAACACAAGTGCGAAAAGTGGTTTTTCAACACTATCACAAGTGCAAAAAGTGTTTTTTCCACACTAATACAAGTGCGAAAAGTGGTTTTTTAACACTAACCTAAGTGCGAAAAGTGGTTTTTCAACACTACCACAAGTGCGAAAAGTGGTTTTTCAACACTATCACAAGTGCAAAAAGTGTTTTTTCCACACTAATACAAGTGCAAAAGTGGTTTCCTGCACCAACACAAGTGCGAAATGTGGTTTTTCAACACTAACACAAGTGCAAAACATGGTTTTTCAACACTAACACAAGTGCGAAAAGTGTTTTTTCCACACTAATACAAGTGCAAAAGTGATTTCCTGCACCAACACAAGTGTGAAAAGTGGTTTTTCAATACTAACACAAGTGCGAAAAGTGGTTTTTCAACACTATCACAAGTGCAAAAAGTGTTTTTTCCACACTAATACAAGTGCAAAAGTGGTTTCCTGCACCAACACAAGTGCGAAAAGTGGTTTCCTGCACCAACACAAGTGCGAAAAGTGGTTTTTCAACACTAACACAAGTGCGAAAAGTGGTTTTTCCACACTAATACAAGTGCAAAAGTGGTTTCCTGCACCAACACAAGTGTGAAAAGTGGTTTTTCAACACTAACACAAGTGTGAAAAGTGGTTTTTCAACACTATCACAAGTACAAAAAGTGTTTTTTCCAGACTAATACAAGTGCAAAAGTGGTTTCCTGCACCAACACAAGTGCGAAAAGTGGTTTTTCAACACTAACACAAGTGCGAAAAGTGGTTTTTCAACACTATCAAAAGTGCAAAAAGTGTTTTTTCCACACTAGTACAAGTGCAAAAGTGGTTTCCTGCACCAACACCAGTGCGAAAAGTGGTTTTTCAACACTAACACAAGTGCAAAAAGTGGTTTTTCAACACTAACACAAGTGCGAAAAGTGTTTTTTCCACACTAATACAAGTGCAAAAGTGGTTTCCTGCACCAACACAAGTGCGAAAAGTGGTTTTTCAACACTAACACAAGTGCGAAAAGTGGTTTTTCAACACTATCAAAAGTGCAAAAAGTGTTTTTCCACACTAGTACAAGTGCAAAAGTGGTTTCCTGCACCAACACCAGTGCGAAAAGTG
>NC_136262.1:270833004-270898959 GCF_964187855.1 Myxine glutinosa | reverse complement strand
CACTAACACAAGTGCGAAAAGTGTTTTTTCCACAATAATACAAGTGCAAAAAGTGTTTTTTCCACACTAATACAAGTGCAAAAGTGATTTCCTGCACCAACACAAGTGTGAAAAGTGGTTTTTCAATACTAACACAAGTGCGAAAAGTGGTTTTTCAACACTAACACAAGTGCGAAAAGTGGTTTTTCAACACTATCACAAGTGCAAAAAGTGTTTTTTCCACACTAATACAAGTGCAAAAGTGGTTTCCTGCACCAACACAAGTGCGAAAAGTGGTTTTTCAACACTAACACAAGTGCAAAAAGTGGTTTTTCAACACTAACACAAGTGCGAAAAGTGTTTTTTCCACACTAATACAAGTGCAAAAGTGGTTTCCTGCACCAACACAAGTGCGAAAAGTGGTTTTTCAACACTAACTCAAGTGCGAAAAGTGGTTTTTCAACACTATCAAAAGTGCAAAAAGTGTTTTTCCCACACTGGTACAAGTGCAAAAGTGGTTTCCTGCACCAACACCAGTGCGAAAAGTTGTTTTTCAACACTAACACAAGTGCGAAAAGTGGTTTTTCAACACTATCACAAGTGCAAAAAGTGTTTTTTCCATACTAATACAAGTGCAAAAGTGGTTTCCTGCACCAACACAAGTGCGAAAAGTGGTTTTTCAACACTAACACAAGTGCGAAAAGTGGTTTTTCAACACTAACACAAGTGCGAAACGTGGTTTTTCAACACTATCACAAGTGCAAAAAGTGTTTTTCCCACACTAATACAAGTGCAAAAGTAGTTTCCTGCACCAACACAAGTGCGAAAAGTGGTTTTTCAACACTAACACAAGTGCGAAAAGTGGTTTTTCAACACTAACACAAGTGCGAAAAGTGGTTTTTCAACACTAACACAAGTGCGAAAAGTGTTTTTTCCACACTAATACAAGTGCAAAAGTGGTTTCCTGCACCAACACAAGTGCGAAAAGTGGTTTTTCAACACTAACACAAGTGCGAAAAGTGGTTTTTCAACACTAACACAAGTGCGAAAAGTGGTTTTTCAACACTATCACAAGTGCAAAAAGTGTTTTTTCCACACTAATACAAGTGCAAAAGTGGTTTCCTGCACCAACACAAGTGCGAAAAGTGGTTTTTCAACACTAACACAAGTGTGAAAAGTGGTTTTTCAACACTATCACAAGTGCAAAAAGTGTTTTTTCCACACTAATACAAGTGCAAAAGTGGTTTCCTGCACCAACACAAGTGCGAAAAGTGTTTTTTCCACACTAATACAAGTGCGAAAAGTGGTTTTTCAACACTAACACAAGTGCGAAAAGTGGTTTTTCAACACTAACACAAGTGCGAAAAGTGTTTTTTCCACACTAATACAAGTGCAAAAGTGGTTTCCTGCACCAACACAAGTGCGAAAAGTGGTTTTTCAACACTAACGCAAGTGCGAAAAGTGGTTTTTCAACACTATCACAAGTGCAAAAAGTGTTTTTTCCACACTAATACAAGTGCAAAAGTGGTTTCCTGCACCAACACAAGTGCGAAAAGTGGTTTTTCAACACTAACAGAAGTGTGAAAAGTGGTTTTTCAACACTAACACGAGTGCGAAAATTGGTTTTTCAACACTAACACGAGTGCGAAAAGTGGTTTTTCAACACTAACACAAGTGCGAAAAGTGGTTTTTCAACACTAACACAAGTGCGAAAAGTGGTTTTTCAACACTAACACAAGTGCAAAAAGTGGTTTTTCCACTCTAATAAAAGTGCAAAAGTGGTTTCCTGCACCAACACAAGTGCGAAAAGTGGTTTTTCAACACTAACACAAGTGCGAAAAGTGGTTTTTCAACACTATCACAAGTGCGAAAAGTGGTTTTTCAACACTAACACAAGTGCGAAAAGTGTTTTTGTCCACAATAATACAAGTGCAAAAGTGGTTTCCTGCACCAACACAATTTTTTCAAACTAATACAAGTGCAAAAGTGGTTTCCTGCACCAACACAAGTGCGAAAAGTGGTTTTTCAACACTAACACAAGTGCGAAAAGTGGTTTTTCAACACTAACACAAGTGCGAAAAGTGGTTTTTCCACACTAATACAAGTGCAAAAGTGGTTTCCTGCACCAACACAAGTGCGAAAAGTGGTTTTTCAACACTAACACAAGTGCGAAAAGTGGTTTCTCAACACTAACAAGTGCGAAAAGTGTTTTTTCCACACTAATACAAGTGCAAAAGTGGTTTCCTGCACCAACCCAAGTGTGAAAAGTGGTTTTTCAACACTAACACAAGTGCGAAAAGTGGTTTTTCAACACTAACACAAGTGCGAAAAGTGGTTTTTCAACACTATCACAAGTGCAAAAAGTGTTTTTTCCACACTAATACAAGTGCAAAAGTGGTTTCCTGCACCAACACAAGTGCGAAAAGTGGTTTTTCAACACTAACACAAGTGCGAAAAGTGGTTTTTCAACACTAACACATGTGCGAAAAGTGGTTTTTCCACACTAATACAAGTGCAAAAGTGGTTTCCTGCACCAACACAAGTGCGAAATGTGGTTTTTCAACACTAACACAAGTGCGAAAAGTGGTTTTTCAACACGAACACAAGTGCGAAAAGTGGTTTTTCCACACTAATACAAGTGCAAAAGTGGTTTCCTGCACCAACACAAGTGCGAAAAGTGGTTTTTCAACACTAACACAAGTGCGAAATGTGGTTTTTCAACACTAACACATGTGCGAAAAGTGGTTTTTCCACACTAATACAAGTGCAAAAGTGGTTTCCTGCACCAACACAAGTGCGAAAAGTGGTTTTTCAACACTAACACAAGTGCGAAAAGTGGTTTTTCAACACTAACACAAGTGCGAAAAGTGGTTTTTCAACACTATCACAAGTGCAAAAAGTGTTTTTTCCACACTAATACAAGTGCAAAAGTGGTTTCCTGCACCAACACCAGTGCGAAAAGTGGTTTTTCAACACTAACACAAGTGCGAAAAGTTGTTTTTCAACACTACCACAAGTGCGAAAAGTGGTTTTTCAACACTATCACAAGTGCAAAAAGTGTTTTTTCCACACTAATACAAGTGCAAAAGTGGTTTCCTGCACCAACACAAGTGCGAAAAGTGGTTTTTCAACACTAACACAAGTGCAAAAAGTGGTTTTTCAACACTAACACAATTGCGAAAAGTGGTTTTTCCACACTAATACAAGTGCGAAAAGTGGTTTTTCAACACTAATACAAGTGCGAAAAGTGGTTTTTCAACACTATCACAAGTGCAAAAAGTGTTTTTTCCACACTAATACAAGTGCAAAAGTGGTTTCCTGCACCAACACAAGTGTGAAAAGTGGTTTTTCAACACTAACGCAAGAGCGAAAAGTGGTTTTTCAACACTAACACAAGTGCGAAAAGTGGTTTTTCAACACTAACACAAGTGCGAAAAGTGTTTTTTCCACACTAATACAAGTGCAAAAGTGGTTTCCTGCACCAACACAAGTGCGAAAAGTGGTTTTTCAACACTAACCTAAGTGCGAAAAGTGGTTTTTCAACACTACCACAAGTGCGAAAAGTGGTTTTTCAACACTATCACAAGTGCAAAAAGTGTTTTTTCCACACTAATACAAGTGCAAAAGTGGTTTCCTGCACCAACACAAGTGCGAAATGTGGTTTTTCAACACTAACACAAGTGCGAAAAGTGTTTTTTCCACAATAATACAAGTGCAAAAAGTGTTTTTTCCACACTAATACAAGTGCAAAAGTGATTTCCTGCACCAACACAAGTGTGAAAAGTGGTTTTTCAATACTAACACAAGTGCGAAAAGTGGTTTTTCAACACTAACACAAGTGCGAAAAGTGGTTTTTCAACACTATCACAAGTGCAAAAAGTGTTTTTTCCACACTAATACAAGTGCAAAAGTGGTTTCCTGCACCAACACAAGTGCGAAAAGTGGTTTTTCAACACTAACACAAGTGCAAAAAGTGGTTTTTCAACAATAACACAAGTGCGAAAAGTGTTTTTTCCACACTAATACAAGTGCAAAAGTGGTTTCCTGCACCAACACAAGTGCGAAAAGTGGTTTTTCAACACTAACTCAAGTGCGAAAAGTGGTTTTTCAACACTATCAAAAGTGCAAAAAGTGTTTTTCCCACACTGGTACAAGTGCAAAAGTGGTTTCCTGCACCAACACCAGTGCGAAAAGTTGTTTTTCAACACTAACACAAGTGCGAAAAGTGGTTTTTCAACACTATCACAAGTGCAAAAAGTGTTTTTTCCATACTAATACAAGTGCAAAAGTGGTTTCCTGCACCAACACAAGTGCGAAAAGTGGTTTTTCAACACTAACACAAGTGCGAAAAGTGGTTTTTCAACACTAACACAAGTGCGAAACGTGGTTTTTCAACACTATCACAAGTGCAAAAAGTGTTTTTTCCCACACTAATACAAGTGCAAAAGTAGTTTCCTGCACCAACACAAGTGCGAAAAGTGGTTTTTCAACACTAACACAAGTGCGAAAAGTGGTTTTTCAACACTAACACAAGTGCGAAAAGTGTTTTTTCCACACTAATACAAGTGCAAAAGTGGTTTCCTGCACCAACACAAGTGCGAAAAGTGGTTTTTCAACACTAACCTAAGTGCGAAAAGTGGTTTTTCAACACTACCACAAGTGCGAAAAGTGGTTTTTCAACACTATCACAAGTGCAAAAAGTGTTTTTTCCACACTAATACAAGTGCAAAAGTGGTTTCCTGCACCAACACAAGTGCGAAAAGTGGTTTTTCAACACTAACACAAGAGCGAAAAGTGGTTTTTCAACACTAACACAAGTGCTAAAAGTCATTTTTCCACACTAATACAAGTGCAAAAGTGGTTTCCTGCACCAACACAAGTGCGAAAAGTGGTTTTTCAACACGAACACAAGTGCGAAAAGTGGTTTTTCAACACGTTTTTCCACACTAATACAAGTGCAAAAGTGGTTTCCTGCACCAACACAAGTGCGAAATAAGGTTTTTCAACATTAACACAAGTGCGAAAAGTGGTTTTTCAACACTATCACAAGTGCGAAAAGTGTTTTTTCCACACTAATACAAGTGCAAAAGTGGATTCCTGCACCAACACAAGTGTGAAAAGTGGTTTTTCAACATTAACACAGGTGCGAAAAGTGGTTTTTCAACACTATCACAAGTGCAAAAAGTGTTTTTTCCACACTAATACAAGTGCAAAAGTGGTTTCCTGCACCAACACAAGTGCGAAAAGTGGTTTTTCAACACTAACACAAGTGCGAAAAGTGGTTTTTCAACACTAACACATGTGCGAAAAGTGGTTTTCCACGCTAATACAAGTGCAAAAGTGGTTTCCTGCACCAACACAAGTGCGAAAAGTGGTTTTTCAACACTAACCCAAGTGCGAAAAGTGGTTTTTCCACACTAATACAAGTGCAAAAGTGGTTTCCTGCACCAACACAAGTGCGAAAAGTGGTTTTTCAACACTAACACAAGTGCGAAAAGTGGTTTTTCAACACTAACACAAGTGCGAAAAGTGGTTTTTCAACACTATCACAAGTGCAAAAAGTGTTTTTTCCACACTAATACAAGTGCAAAAGTGGTTTCCTGCACCAACACCAGTGCGAAAAGTGGTTTTTCAACACTAACACAAGTGCGAAAAGTTGTTTTTCAACACTAACACAAGTGCGAAAAGTGGTTTTTCAACACTAACACAAGTGCAAAAAGTGTTTTTTCCACACTAATACAAGTGCAAAAGTGGTTTCCTGTACCAACACAAGTGCGAAAAGTGGTTTTTCAACACTAACCTAAGTGTGAAAAGTGGTTTTTCAACACTACCACAAGTGCGAAAAGTGGTTTTTCAACACTATCACAAGTGCAAAAAGTGTTTTTTCCACACTAATACAAGTGCAAAAGTGGTTTCCTGCACCAACACAAGTGCGAAAAGTGGTTTTTCAACACTAACACAAGTGCAAAAAGTTGGTTTTTCAACACTAACACAAGTGCGAAAAGTCGTTTTTCCACACTAATACAAGTGCAAAAGTGGTTTCCTGCACCAACACAAGTGCGAAATAAGGTTTTTCAACATTAACACAAGTGCGAAAAGTGGTTTTTCAACACTATCACAAGTGCGAAAAGTGTTTTTTCCACACTAATACAAGTGCAAAAGTGGTTTCCTGCACCAACACAAGTGCGAAAAGTGGTTTTTCAACATTAACACAAGTGCGAAAAGTGGTTTTTCAACACTATCACAAGTGCAAAAAGTGTTTTTTCCACACTAATACAAGTGCAAAAGTGGTTTCCTGCACCAACACAAGTGCGAAAAGTTGTTTTTCAACACTAACACAAGTGCGAAAAGTGGTTTTTCAACACTATCACAAGTGCAAAAAGTGTTTTTTCCACACTAATACAAGTGCAAAAGTGGTTTCCTGCACCAACACAAGTGCGAAAAGTGGTTTTTCAACACTAACACAAGTGTGAAAAGTGGTTTTTCAACACTAACACAAGTGCGAAAAGTGGTTTTTCAACACTAACACAAGTGCGAAAAGTGGTTTTTCAACACTATCACAAGTGCAAAAAGTGTTTTTTCCACACTAATACAAGTGCAAAAGTGGTTTCCTGCACCAACACAAGTGCGAAAAGTGGTTTTTCAACACTAACACAAGTGCGAAAAGTGGTTTTTCAACACTATCACAAGTGCAAAAAGTGTTTTTTCCACACTAATACAAGTGCAAAAGTGGTTTCCTGCACCAACACAAGTGCGAAAAGTGTTTTTTCCACACTAATACAAGTGCGAAAAGTGGTTTTTCAACACTAACACAAGTGCGAAAAGTGGTTTTTCAACACTAACACAAGTGCGAAAAGTGTTTTTTCCACACTAATACAAGTGCAAAAGTGGTTTCCTGCACCAACACAAGTGCGAAAAGTGGTTTTTCAACACTAACGCAAGTGCGAAAAGTGGTTTTTCAACACTATCACAAGTGCAAAAAGTGTTTTTTCCACACTAATACAAGTGCAAAAGTGGTTTCCTGCACCAACACAAGTGCGAAAAGTGGTATTTCAACACTAACAGAAGTGCGAAAAGTGGTTTTTCAACACTAACACGAGTGCGAAAATTGGTTTTTCAACACTAACACGAGTGCGAAAAGTGGTTTTTCAACACTAACACAAGTGCGAAAAGTGGTTTTTCAACACTAACACAAGTGCGAAAAGTGGTTTTTCAACACTAACACAAGTGCAAAAAGTGGTTTTTCCACTCTAATAAAAGTGCAAAAGTGGTTTCCTGCACCAACACAAGTGCGAAAAGTGGTTTTTCAACACTAACACAAGTGCGAAAAGAGGTTTTTCAACACTATCACAAGTGCAAAAAGTGTTTTTTCCACACTAATACAAGTGCAAAAGTGGTTTCCTGCACCAACACAAGTGCGAAAAGTGGTTTTTCAACACTAACACAAGTGCGAAAAGTGGTTTTTCAACACTATCACAAGTGCGAAAAGTGGTTTTTCAACACTAACACAAGTGCGAAAAGTGTTTTTGTCCACAATAATACAAGTGCAAAAGTGGTTTCCTGCACCAACACAATTTTTTCAAACTAATACAAGTGCAAAAGTGGTTTCCTGCACCAACACAAGTGCGAAAAGTGGTTTTTCAACACTAACACAAGTGCGAAAAGTGGTTTTTCAACACTAACACAAGTGCGAAAAGTGGTTTTTCCACACTAATACAAGTGCAAAAGTGGTTTCCTGCACCAACACAAGTGCAAAAAGTGGTTTTTCAACACTAACACAAGTGCGAAAAGTGGTTTCTCAACACTAACAAGTGCGAAAAGTGTTTTTTCCACACTAATACAAGTGCAAAAGTGGTTTCCTGCACCAACCCAAGTGCGAAAAGTGGTTTTTCAACACTAACACAAGTGCGAAAAGTGGTTTTTCAACACTAACACAAGTGCGAAAAGTGGTTTTTCAACACTATCACAAGTGCAAAAAGTGTTTTTTCCACACTAATACAAGTGCAAAAGTGGTTTCCTGCAAGTAGTGTAATAATGTTGCTTCTGGGACACCTCCGTTTAACATGGGAAATCCCTATCTAATGTCATTTACCCCCTTGTCTTTTTCAAAAATCATAAACACCTCTATTTCTCCCACCCTCATCTTTATGAACCTTTTGTCTGTAGTACCTATCCTTAATGTTGTTCATTAGACCACTCAAACACTACAAATATTTGTTTTCTCTTATAGACCTATCATCCTTCTTCTACATATCATCTGGCAGATTAATCTTTGACCCACTCAAACATTGACCCATTCACTTCCATATTAATTCTTTCCCTCCCTCATTGCCCCTAAAGACCTCTATTTCTCTCACCCTGTTCTTTACGAACCTTCTAACCTTTTGACATGTTATCCTTATTCATTAGACCACTTAAACACCTGTGATCCTTCTGACCTTATGAACCTTTTAACCTTTTACTCTTAATATCATCTGGTGAATATAACCCACTCAAACAACGACCCTACAAATATTTGTTTATGCGTGGGAAATAATTTAATTCTCCTACAACTCTCTTCACCATCTAATATATTAACAAAAAATATGTTTGAGTTTGGTTCTTTATTAAGATATTTTAACTGAGCTAAGATAAAATGGTAAACCTCCCTCAATGTTCTTGCTTGAGCGCCTCCAGTGCCACATACCATTTTTTAATTAAAGTATATATTTTCCTGACAACCATCAAAGTTTTCCGTCCACTCAAAAATATTTCCATCTTTTTTACCCAATTCACCGGTATTTAAATTAATTCTCTTATTTGTTTTGTGAACTTTTTTACCAGTTGCCTTTTCAATTATACCTATTTGATATTTTTCACATTCATTATGTTTTCCATTTATATACCAAGGTTGATTACACCTCCACTCTTTAGTCTGGTTGATACTTGGTTCTATCATTTATATAATAGTAAAAAAGGCGGCGGTAGCCCGTTAAAATCCCCAACCCCCCCCCCCCCCTTTTTAACTTATCACTTATATATATCTTATCACTTATATATATCTTATCACTTATGTATATCTTATCACTTATATATATCTTATCACTTATATATATATCTTATCACTTATATACTTATATAACCATAAGGGAGACTATCAATTCCATTTTCTAAAATAAACCTCTTATCATCAAAAGCCCCCAATGCTTTCTTATTTATCTCTTCTGAATATAATTGATGTTTATAACTTCTTATTCCATTAATCTTTCTAAACTCTTCTTTCTTTGTTGTTAAACAGTTATAATAATCCTTAAAGTTTATTGTTTCTTTAATAACATTTTTCTTTACACCTTTTAACTTCTTATCAGTCTTTTCAACGTTATTCACAATGTATTTATAAGCATAAGCCTTTGACCTCAATCCCACAAATTCACTCATAACATTTCCTCCTAATTCATCCTTGAACTTTCCAATCACCTTTTTATTTTTAGAAGAGAACAACTCACTCTCTGGACTGTAATTACTCGTGTCATAGATATTAATGTCTCTTTTCATGTCTGAATAAACATCGTTGGTATTAATTTTCAAAATAAAACTATCTGTATGCATATAAAGTAGATTAACATCATTTTGATATTTCTTCCTCAAGTTATTATAAAAGTAATCATACATTAATGACTTTGATAAATCAAGAATTGTTGTTCCAATATAAATAGGTTTGTTCATTTCAATACTCTCTTTAATCAAATGGATCGCACAAAAGTTCTCAGTAAAGACCTCAGCTCGAGTAAAACTCGGTCTATTAATTAATTTTGATGCTTGTTCCCAAGATGTTGATAGTCTGATATTTTGTCTTTTCCTCACATTCTCCATAGTCTTACCAAAGACCGCATTATTCATCAATTTATAAAAGTCTTTCTCAAAATCTGTTTTTGACTCTGTTCTTCTTTGTGTATTAAAATCAATGTACCCCTTTAACCAATGACTTTGATTGAACTTTAGAACCCTATGGATCTTCTCTACTCTTAGACCTTTTGATAAATATTGTCGCAAATTTCTTTGGTGTAGAACATAATTTTTCTTGTTATATAATGTAGTCAGTAATTTTTCTGTTGATTCACCTATATCAAACGATCGTTGATAATCACTCAACCATTCTTTCTTTGGACTTTCTTTCTCACAAGCAAATGGGAGATCTTTGTGTAGGTTATGGAGTTCCTCTGGATATTTTATATCAATTTCAAAATAATAACCAACTTTTTCTTCATCCAATTCTTTTTGTGTAGAGATACATACATCTTGTAAAACGTTTTTGTAGTCTTTTTCCTTTACCCATCTAAGTTTTCCATAAGGAAGAGCCTGAGACATTGCCCAGCCATACAGGTTGTTCGCGTCATAGTACATCAAGTAAGAACTCTCTTTCGTTGGATCATAATTTGGAAGATATTTGTTATTTGCTTTTGCGTATCTACTCGAGCAGACTTGTGAAATTCCACCTCTTTTTGCCTTTTCAATCATCAAAAGCATATCAACATCGGTTATCAAATCCAAATCTTGTTTTGTCATTTTCAACATCGCACTCCAGGCCAATCCAGGTGCTGTGTAGTAGTGAGCAGGATCCAATCCATATCCAGTGCGACAAACAGATCTAAAGGCTTCAAATACATCGGCCAATAAAAGCACATCAGTTTTGAGATACAAATCGTGATACTCGCCAAGATTCTTGATGTTATATTTTTCCCAAACATTTTGTGCGTGTACATAATCTTTATCAGATATATGACTATTATTTAATTTGTTATAGAAATTTTCTTTTGAAGGAAGTTGTGTTTCATTGAATCTCTCAAATGAGTCCATATAGTCATAGGGGTAAATTCCCTTTTGTGTTAGAAAATCTTTATCTAAAAAATACTCTGAAAGACATGGAAACTCTTTTAGATTTTGAACCAAGTTAACCAATGGACTTGCCATGAATTTAAATGTATCAAGAAATCTGATATGAGTAATAGGAGATGTGTGAATTGTTTTTGTGAATGAAATGTATTTCTGATCCGTGTTTGGAATTGCTGAGATACTTCCAGAAGTCTTTGAGAGTTCCTTGATAAATAGATGTGTATCATAATGAGCGTTGTTATGAAGAAAAACAGGAATGAAAGAGGGGAGTTGATAATTAATATTACAACTTTGATGAGCCGGACCTCTATATTTACCAGTGAGATGACAATGGTCTCTAACCTTTAGACCTTTACCAATTTTCTCCTCACAAATATGACAGACATTGTTTTTTATAAATTCCCTTTTTTCTTTACTTGTTAAGGACATTGGTTTATTGGTTTCTCTCATTATCTTGGTTAATCGAACACAGTCTTTTTCTAGTCGTTTCACAAACTCCTCTGGGGTATTTGAGCCTCTATACATCTCTAACTTGTTATATTTATCACCAACGGATGATTTGATATAATAACAAAAACCACAAGGAGTATGTTTTTGATATTTATTTGTGTATGATTCTTTTGGATCTTGAGAAGCAGTATCAATTTTTTCTAAAATACTTTCAAAATCAGCATATATAACAAATGGATGTTTGATCTTTTTATTTTCATCTTTGAATGTGATCTTTGAGCCTTCTTTAGGCATATTGATTACCGTTGATTTATGTTCGCCACAATAATTTGAATGTTTATCTAATCTTTCTTGTGAATTGAAGAAGTTAAGACAACGCAAACAAATATATATTTTATTTGTTCTCTTACAGACTTGTGGTTTTATTAATTTAGCAATATCTTTAATGTATGTATAATGTGAATTTTCGTCTGAATTAAAATATAGAAGATTAATATGAGTTTGTTTACAATTGTCAGAAAGCTTTAAAACCTGAATGTTGTTTGTTTCTGTTAGACCATAAACATTAACTGATAAATTATTCATCTTTTCAAATTTAGGAATATCATTTAAAGTCATCGGAAACTTTAGATCTTTCGTATTTAATGTATTCTCATATTTTTTATAATGAGATACTCTTTCATCATGAAAATGTGGAGGATGTAAGTGTGCTAAAATAGACCAGAGAAAACATTTATTGTCTTTATTTTTGATATTGATAACTGCTTTTCTATTTTTGATAACACTGGGTAAATCAATGTAAGAAGAAGCTTTTAGAGGATCTGATTTAAGAATATGAATGTCTATGTAAATAATTTTTCCTATATTGAATCCACTTCCTACGATTGAATTATCCACATCTTGCTCTTGTTTAATAAGTTCATCATAGACTCCTGATGTTTTAAAATCTTGATATGAAGATATAAAGTGTGGCTCAGTTCTCATGTATGGTGCATCTATAACTCCTTCATCCTTTGTCATTTCTAATTTTACTCCCATATAAAATTTAAGTGGTTTCATTTCCTTTAGTGTTTTTTCAATCAACGTTTGAACAGCAGGTTTAACTATTTCTACAGCATCAACTATAGACTCTGGTTCAGGAGGTTTGAAGTTAAAGACTCTTATTTTAATATGTCCTTTGAATGCTCCATCAGAGTTTTTAGTTGTGATAAAATTTGATAAATGTAGATTTGTTTTAAGATGTATTTTGAAGCCTTTCTTGAGGATATTTTTATTACATGTAGAACAGTGTTTTGTTTCAGGTGGAAG
This sequence comes from Myxine glutinosa, assembly GCF_964187855.1. Lineage (NCBI taxonomy): Eukaryota > Metazoa > Chordata > Myxini > Myxiniformes > Myxinidae > Myxine > Myxine glutinosa. Next base: position 270,886,350 of record NC_136262.1, on the reverse strand, counting down.
AGGGGAAAGTTTGTTTAAAATGTTGTATGTATGTTTTGCGGTGAGAATATGTTGTTTATAATATTTTACTTCCTTCTCGCAAGTATCACAATAAACCATATTTATAGCGTGAGAAAACGTGGTGTTTTATATATATCACTGTGCTTAAAATAAAACACTTTTGAGCTTTACAGCTCCGTTTTATATATATCACTGTGCTTAAACTAAAACACTTTTTCACTCAGAATCATCTAAGTCATAACTATCACATGAATACTCAGAATCATACTCAGAGTCATCAATAAAGCTACTCTCATAACTATCATTTGAGCACAAACTATTAGTATCATAACTATCATCTGTGTTCAATGAAATACTATCATCACCATCAGCCAAGTTCAATGAAATACTATCATCACTATCGTCCGAGTTCAATGAAATAGTAAAATCTTCACTGCTGTATTGACTCATATTTAATTAGCAAGAAAAATATTCCCATCAATATCTATATACTTTCTTTCATTAACAGATTCAATCTCTACAATTTTTATATCAAAAGTTATCTTTAAATAATCTCTAACTATCATAGAACGAAATGACATTTCACCAGAAATATTAACATCATTCATTTTACTTAGATCTACACCCTTTGGATTATTAAAGAAAATACAAATGTCTCCTCTAGAATTATTAATGGTCTTATCATTCTTTTTCAAAGTATCGTGGTCAATCACTTTTTCAAGCTTTGAATAAATTGCCAGGAGTAGCGGAGAAACTTTTGTTAGATTTACTTTAATGGATGTCTTTCCAGGTATAGTTAGAGCTCTTCCTTTAAATGAAATAGAGGGGCTCATGTTATTTTCCATAACTGGTTTTACCCAAAAATTTCCATATTTATCTTTGTTCAATTTAACATCTTTGACATATTTTTCTATATCTTCCACCGAAGTAGAGATTGATTGAAATTTGTCTTTTGTGCTTTGAAACATTGTATTTATTAATGAATAAACTTGCGTTTAGTTTAAGTAAAAATTTACCACATAAATATGATAAGTTCTGAAGGATATTTAGAATTTCCAGACTCTCCATATGATAAATTAGAGAATTGTCCGGCTTGTGATAGAGTGGGGCTTAATGATGAGGATTCATATAAACAATGTTTATTCTGTGATTATATTCTAATTAATGATAATAAGAAATATAAAAAAACATATAACTCTTTTAAATTAGAACCAAAAATGAATTACTTTACAAGATTAATAAGAGAGATGAATGTTAAGCATTATGGTGATAATACACCATTTCTTACAAGGAAAGAGACTCTTTGTATTGAGGAAATGTATAAGGGTTTAATGATATTTATTATTCAAAATAATTTTAATGGAAATGTTAATACAAGATACTACATAAATAAAATAATGAATTATTTTGAAATTAAACCCGAACTCAGGATAAAATATAGAGTTTCTAAAATAGCTCAAAAAAAGTTGGATGACTTGTTTTCCAAATATATAAATGAATGATTTTTTACCCGTTTGGGAAAATAAGATAAAATTTAATAACCATAAAAACATTCCAAATTCATTGAGATGTCTAATAGTTGGTTCAAGCGGATGTGGGAAAACCTGTTTACTTTTAAAGATGCTCCTTGGTCCTAATTTTTTAGATTATGATAATTTAATAATTTTTACAAAGTCAAGTTTTCAACCCGAGTATCAACTACTCTCACAGGGTTTTAATGCAGGTCTTAAAAAGGAAGACATTATCGGTTTATTTAAACTTCAAAACAAACTGAATGATTATAATATTGAAGATATAATACAATTATTTTGTGATACACAGAAATCAAAATCGAAACCCATAACTTGTATTCTCAGTGATAATACGGATGATATACCTTCACCTCAAGATTTAGATAAATCAAAAAAGAACCTCGTCATCTTTGATGATTGTGTTAATGAGAGAAACCAAACAGTAATGGATAGCTACTATACAAGAGGGAGACATTCTTCTTGTAATTGTATATATCTTAGTCAATCATATTTTCAACTCCCTCGACGCTCAATAAGAAACAATGCCAATACTTTTATTTTATTTAAGTTAAATTCAATAGATGTAAATAATTTTTGGAGAGATAATTGCTCTACGTTATGTAGTAAAAAAGAATTTGAAAATTATATGAAACACACGATTGGAAAATATAAATATATTGTTGTGAAACAAGATGAGATACTAAATGATATTTTTCAATAAATAAATACAGAAAATGAATACCGAAGAAAGAGAAAGAAAGTTTAAGGAACATCAACAATTAGTTTCAAAAGTTGTTAAACAACAGGAAGAGATAAAGAAGAAACGGAGACAGAAACTAACTGGTGAAGAAGCCTTTGAAAGAAAACAAGAGAAATTCTTTAAACCACTTTTGAAAACTCAACACTCACCTACAGTTCCCACGGTAGAATTTACTCCGAAAAAACTTCAAATGCTCAAAGATTTTAGTCAGATAACAAAACAAGAACTTGGTGAATTAGAATATGATGACGAGGGATTATTTCGGAAACTTGAGGAGGTAAATCAACCCCCTAATTATGTTGTGGAAGCTCTTCAAAACAATGAATATTCGGCGGGTTCAAAAACCAGAGCAGGTCTCATTCCAACAGAAGAACCAGCAGTGTTTCATCTTGTGGAAGAAAAGGTATTGATATTTAATGATGAATTGATGTTCTTGAGTTCTACTCAACCAAATGTTAAATTAACTCCAAGATTAATGTTTCTTCTAACAAACCCCGGATTCAGCGGTTCAAAATATTTTGAGGAACCACTTGATATGGAAAGAGAGGAAGATAGGGTATATATTGAGTTGCTAAATGCACTTGATTATGGAGTTTCTGTTGCTGGTAAAAGTAAGAAGAATGAGAAGGAGAAACATATTATTGATGCTTTAAGTAAGCTTGGTTCGGGTGTTAGTTTTCTTCCAAATGACCCATCACAATTAGTTAATAGGCTATTATTGTTGTTAGGTAGTAAGAAGGCTGGAAACAACAATTGTTTTAATGAATCCTCAGCCATTTTAGATCAGTTGATGAACATGAAAATAATTAATAAATGTCAATACAAAGATATTTTATTAGATATTAAATAAGATGAGAAGCACAATTCTTAGTTTTAATTTCACAACGAGCGATTACACAGCTTCATTCCCTTACCCACTACAACTTGACCCCCTTACCTCATATGAGGCATCTTTGTTGTCAATGGAAACTTACAATACCCTTTTTAATATCACAGAGAAAAACAACAAGTTTAGTTATAATCCAGGAAGTGGATATAAAACTATAACCGTTTCACCTGGAGCTTACGAGATTTCTCAAATATCTTCAGAAGTCTCTCGCCTTATGAAAGAAAAAGGTGATGAACCAAAAAATATTGTAATAGATATTCAAAAACACACTTCAAAATCAACTATTAAACTTAAAAATAATTATAAAGTTGATTTCACGATTGAAAATTCGTTTAGAGAGCTATTGGGTTTCTCTTCAAAAAAGATTGAAAATAACGGGACGTTTTACAGTGATAATGTTATCCAAATATCCTCCGGTATAAATTCAGTATTAATTCATTGTGATTTGATTGATGGTGCTTATAACGATGGAATAAGAACAAATACAATATTTTCATTCAGTGCATACTCAACCCCGATTGGTTATAAATTTAATATGGAACCAAAAAATCTTGTCTATTTACCTGTGTCAGGAAAAACCATATACAGAGTAAGTTTTAGGATAACCGACCAAGATAATCGTATGATATCCTTTAATGATGAAATTATATCCATCAGAATTCACCTACGTGAAGTTTTTCAATAAATAAATAATGGTTATTGTGAGAAAACACGAGTTGGGAAAATATAAAATAATTACAGGGGAGGGCATGTTCCTTTCACCAGACTATACAAGGTATGTGGGTAGAGGATACTATAAACCTAAGAGACAACGAGGTGTAGGTCATCAATTTCGAAATAAAGGAGATGGGATAATTGATACTCTAATGGGTATTGGTTCAACCATCCTTAAACATAAAGACCTAATTGATTCAACTGCTTCTGCCGTGGGCTCCGTTGCGGGTGCTATAAAGAGTATAAAAGATGCTCAAAAGGAGTCTCATAAATTACAAGCAATCAAAGAAATAAAAAAAGGTAAAACTCAACTATCTTCACAAGAACGACAAAAAATCATTAAAATACTTGGGTCAGGGTTTCAACAATTTTAATGCTATATAAATACAAGTATGGAAGCGATTGATAGTATCTATGATTTGGATGATACGATTATCATTTCAAACTCCACTAAAAAGGAAGACTATTTTAAGGTAAATGCTATAACAGGAACAGACTGGAATTCAAACGGAACAAAAAGTTTTGAAATAAATAATCAACAAACTTACTTGAATATAGCTGATAGTTTCTTGCTGTGTAAATTTAAATTCACTAAGGCTGCGAATAATACTAATGCTACACTCGTAAATGATTTCTTCTGGAAAATGTTTGACAGTGTCCGCCTGTATATTGGAACACAAGAGGTTGAAGCGGTTGATTATGTCTCTGCTACATCTGAAATGATGAAATTTACACTATATTCGTTTAGTGATAGAATGGGTAAGGGAGCTGTTGAAGGTTTTATTCCTGATATGTCAACGGGTACAAACGCAGACCCTGGTTATAGTCAAAGGAAGTCAATGTATAATGATGAAACAAAAGCAGTGAATAGTTTTACCGTAGCAGTACCTCTTAAAGGTATATTTGGATTTTGCGATTATGATAAAGTTTTGTATGGTCTTAAAATTAGATTTCAACTACAAAGGAATGATAATGTAAATAGGTTGCTTTTTGGGGATGAAAATGCTTTTGGAGACAACAATAAATTTGTTATTAATGATTTGTGTTGGTATATCAGTGAATATACTCCTAATCTTAAAACGGAAGAGATGTTAAATAGAAGACTTAACTCAAAGAAACCGCTAAATGTATCATACCTTAAAAGAAGATGTCAACACGTTAAACTGGAACACACTACCTACACTTGGAATTTGGGTGTTCTTCAAGGAAAGCCACGATACCTCTGGCTCATTTTTAAAAAACCAGATGGAGAGGACGGTACTAATAAGAATAATGCGCTGAGTGATAATGCTAAGGTGAAACAACTTCGGGTTTCTCTTGATGGCACATTTTATCCGCGAGATAGATTGGAAATTGATTGGGAAAAAAATGATTATGCGGAAGCCTACAAGTCCTACCAAAAGGTGTGTGAAAGTAATGGTAATAATGATCCTATTTTGGATATGGTTGCGTTTCAAAAACTTTATACAATCTACGCAATTGACCTGAGTTCTCAAAAGGAAACTATAAAGTCTAATCGAGTGGATACTTCTCTATACATTGAAAGAGGGGAGAGTGAAGAGGTTAATGCATATTGTTTGCTTTTGGAGGAAACAGAATTACAGATTAATACAGATAATGGTGTTATGATTAATATCACATAGGTTTTTTCTCATAAATAAATGGTTGGGGTATATGTTAATCAAATCAATCTTAATAAATTAACATCTTGTATTCAAAATCAAAAGCCTTGTATTATTAATGTTAATACAATTCAAAGAAAAGGAGCTGTAAGAATTGATGTTTTACTCACACACACACAAGTAAAAACACTAAATGATGTTGGATCACTTAAAATTAAAATGACGAAACCTATGTTAAAGAAATATTCAATAGACGAGTCAAGAGGAGGATTTCTCCCGTTTCTAATTCCTTTATTTGCTGGTTTAAGTGCGGCGGGAGCATTGACTGGTGGTATTTCAGCAGCGGTAAAAACTGCTAACGAAAGGAAGGCACAACTAAAAGCTCAAAAAGAATTGGAAAGACATAACAAGGAGTTGGAGAAACAAATTAGTGGAAGTGGTGTAATTGTAGATTTTGCTCAAAAACTTGAAAGTCTACCTGATAAAGCTAGATTGTTGGTTGGAGATATGCTTTCCTCTATCGCTCAAGCGGGTGTTAAACTAACTAAACGGGGTAATGGATTGTATCTTTCTCATAAATAAATGGATAAATGGTTTAAACAATTTGGAAAGAATACAACGTCAAATATAGAACTAGCTAAGTATTGTAAAACACTAAAAATTGATAATGTGGTTATTTGTATGAGAGATGAATTAATACATATAAATAAGAATACAAAGAATATTATTATGAATTTAGACACACAGAATGGTTCTCATTGGGTTTGTATTCATAATAGTCAGGATAAATATTATTTTGATAGTTATGGTATGCCACCACCTGTTGAAGTAATACAATTCTTACAGAATGGTGTTTATCAAACATTTCAAGTTCAAGAAATTAATTCTAAATGTTGTGGTCAATTATGTTTATATGTATTATTTCAACTCAACAATAATGAAAATTTTTATGATATCATTTTTAATCTAATATAAATGACTTATGTTGGAAAAGATGGTTCTATCTTTGGAAAATCCTCTCAGGATATTGATTTATCAAATTATTATACAAAGGCACAGGCTGAACGACAAAAATATAGTGTAAGTAAAAATATTAATATGAAGAATACTTATAAATTAATCAATTATCCAAACCCTACAGATGCGAATGACTTAATTAGATTAAGTGATTTATCACAATATATATTTTTAAAGAAAACAGCACGTTTTGTGAAACAAGTAAAATTTACAACCACAACACCTGGTTATACTGACCATACACCTTTCCTCATTGAATTTAACTACCTGCTTACAATTGAATTTTATAAAGAAGGACATTTAGTTAATATGCGAATTAATAAATGGGGGTATGATATGCCTGATTTAGGGTATAGTTGGTCTTTTTCAATAAACATAGAAGACCTACATGATTTAAATCAGTCTCGTAAAGAAGAATATTATCCACTTGGTGAGGATAAGGATTTATGTGGAAGTACAATTAGTAAACAACAAATACGTGATTTTAAGAAAAGAAAAATATATGATAGTATAGCGATGGTTCGCATGACAAAGAAGGAAGGTAATGAGATAAGGATAGAAAGCCGAGGAATACAAACCGATTTGGTAGTGGGAAGATGGGGTGGTATTACCTGTCATAATATTAATCTCACATATATTTCTGATACATAAATGGCAGGAAGAAGACTACAAGAGAATTATAATTTTTGTATTCAAGGATACCTACAAGAAAAGGGTGCTCGGTATTACATACCTTATGATTTGGAGCATATACATGGGAATTTGTCATTAAAAACTGGCCTTATACTGATATTGTTAAACCCACAAATAGAGACTTGTTTAAAATATTAAATAAAAATGAACTTCTCAAAGTTATGAAATATAAAACTCTTTTAGAAATCGTCAACAAATCTTATTGGTATCCTATTATGAGAAAAATAATTATAGATACAAGAATATCTCAAAATCCAGATGAGTATATGTATAATATTCTTTGGGGTTCAAACTCAAGGGTAGCAAGGGATGAGGAAGGAGTTGAAGAAGAGAAGGAGGAAAGAGAGAAAAAGGAGAAGGAGGAAAGGGAGAGGGAGGAGAAGGAGGAGAGGGAGAAAAAGGAGGAGGAGAGGTAGAAAAAGGAGAAGGAGGAAGGAGAGAAAAGGGAGAAGGAGGAAAGAGAGAAAAAGAAGAAGGAGGAGAGGGAGAAAAAGGAGAAGGAGGAGAGGGAGGAAAGGGAGCAAAGAGAGAGGGAGGAAAAATATAAAAAGATGGAAATCAGTGAGATTCGTAAAAGATTGAGTGTATTACAGCAAATAAATCAATCTCAACGCACCGAAGAGGAAATTAAAGAATTAACAACTCTTATGAAGATAATGGTTTCAAAAATAACAACGTTAATGTCTTCAATTTCAGGGAGGAGATTTAAACGAGAAAGTGGTGAAGAAGAAGAAGAAGAAGAAGGAAAAGATTATGTGATTGATGATGTTGGTGTCATTGACTTTAGTTAGTTTTTATTTGTAAATAAATGGAGGAGAGAGTGAAGGCATTCCTTAGGATTCTTTATGTTTTAAAAATAAAGATTGAAATGTATATGTTGAAAACCAAAAAGGTTTTGATACTCTGTCGGAATTTTTCTGATAAATAAATATGAGTTATTGTCTCAAATGTAAAAAGAAAACTAAATCTAAAAATATCTCTTATGTTAAAGCTAAAAATAATAGAGTTTATCAAAAAGGAATATGTCAAGTATGTGGCTCTAAAAAGTGCCAATTCATCTCTCCTAAAAGAGGAGGAGACATACAAAAGTTTCTGTCAGGAAGTAAATTTACAACAACTGGAATTCCAGGGGAATTACACCTTCCAGGGTATTCTTTCTGTGGTCCAGGAACAAACTTGGATAAAAGATTAGATGAGGCTGACAATCCTAAACCTTGGTCTAAACCTACAAATAGGGTTGACGAAGTGTGTATGAAGCATGATATTGCTTATGGGAAAACCACTACGTTGACTGAAAAACATAAAGCCGACAGCGAAATGTTGTATAATTTGTCTTTGATACAAAATCCAACGTTGAGAGAGAAAGTTGATCGGTTTATTGTGAGAAATTTGATAAATGCTAAATTGAAACTTGGTCTTGGTTATTCCTCAAAAAACTATTAGGCTCTAATGATGTCATCAAGACTGAGGAGCTTTTGGCTGAAGAATTACACAAACCTATAATCACAAAGTTTAAAAGAAGGAAGGTTTATTCTAAATACACCGACCACATATGGTCCGCTGATTTAATTGAATTGAATAATGACAGGGGATACAGGTATGCTTTAACCGTTATTGATTTGAGGAGTAGATTTGCCTGGGTTGTCCCTTTAAAAAATAAAAGGGGTGATACTTTAATGTTAGCCTTTAAGCTAATATTTGATCGGGATAAAAGGAAACCAAAGAAGTTATGGACTGATGAGGGAACAGAGTTCTATAACAAAATATTCATGAAATTTCTTAAGGGGAAGGGTATTAAATTATACAGCACCTTTAATGAAGGAAAGGCAGTTGTTATTGAGCATTTTAATCGTACTTTAAAAGAGAAATTATATAAAAAATTCACACAACTCGGTTCTCAAAAATGGGTGTATTTAATTCAGGATATTGTAGATAATTACAATAATACAGTTCATTCATCAACAAAATCAAAACCATCAGAAACATTTACAAAATTAGAATATGAAAAGGAGATTAATTTGAGAAAGCCCAAGTTTAAAGTTGGTGATATTGTAAGAATATACAAATGGAAAAGTCATTTTGAGAAAGGTTATACACAAAAATGGACTCGTGAATTATTTAAAATCATTGATGTAATGGATACAGTCCCTTGGACCTACAAATTATATGATTTAAATGGAGAAGAAATCTTGGGTTCATTTTACTCGCAAGAATTACAAAAAACACAAGTAAGCAGCTAATACCCTTGAAAATAATAAATAAATAAATAAAATGTAATGGGGATACGTTTTTAAATCTGTGAACCCCAAACACAGAATCCCACAACTTTTTAGTTGGGGCTTAACTTTTGTGTGTGTATAATGGGGATACGTTTTTAAATCTGTGAACCCCAAACACAGAATCCCACAACTTTTCAGTTGGGGCTTAACTTTTGTGTGTGTATAATGGGGATACGTTTTTAAATCTGTGAACCCCAAACACAGAATCCCTCAACTTTCCAGTTGGGGCTTAACTTTTGTGTATGTGTGAGTGAGTCATAATAATATACAAACCCTAACCCAACCCCATCCCTAACCCAAACCCATCCCTAACCCAAACCCATCCCTAACCCAACCCCATCCCTAACCCAACCCATTCCCAACCCAACCCCATCCCTAACCCAACCCAATCCCTAACCCAACCCCATCCCTAACCCAACCCCATCCCTAACCCAACCCCATCCCTAACCCAACCCCATCCCTAACCCTCACATTCAAAATCCCAACCCTAACCCAACCCCATCCCTAACCCAACCCCAACCCATCCCTAACCCTCACATTCAAAATCCCAACCCTAACCCAATCCCATCCCTAACCCAACCCCAACCCTCACATTCAAAATCCCAACCCGAACCCAACCCCATCCCTAACCCAACCCCAACCCTAACCCTCACATTCAAAATCCCAACCCTAACCCAACCCCATCCCTAACCCAACCCCATCCCTAACCCTCACATTCAAAATCCCACCCAAACCCTAACATAATCTTTTTTTTCTTCTTTTTTAAAAATATGTATTTCATTTTTTTTTTTTTTCCTCTTCTTCCAATTCTGTCTTTCAAGGCTTTCAAGTTTGAAGAAGTAGAAATGGGAAGAAAGAATTTTCCAGCATTTTCTTCCTCGAACTTTCTTGATATTGCTTAAATCAAGCGTCATTAAACAAAGAACATTGTTCATTGCTTTAGAATCCAAAGAGTCTCCAAGATGGACCCCACAGGTAGAGTCTCCAAAATAAAACCAACTTTCCAAGTTCCCAAGGTATAACCACATTCCTGTTGAGCCTCCAAGATAGGTATCACATTCCGAGTCATCAAAACAAAACCCCCATTCCGAGTCTCCAAAAATATAACCATCTTTCCAAGTCCCCAAGGTAGAACCACAATTTTCAGAAATATTTGGGGTTTCCGTGATAAGTCTCACATAGTATAACTGCGGACCATCAGGGAAAACTTCCCTTTCCCAATTTTTTAGGGTTTCTATGATGTGTCTCACATAGTATAACTGCGGACCATCAGGGAGAACTCTCCTTGCCCAATTTTTTAGGGTTTCTATGATGTGTCTCACATAGTATAACTGCGGACCATCAGGGAGAATTCCCGTTTCCCAATTTTTTAGGGTTTCTATGATGTGTCTCACATAGTATAACTGCGGACCATCAGGGAGAACTCTCCTTGCCCAATTTTTTAGGGTTTCTATGATGTGTCTCACATAGTATAACTGCGGACCATCAGGGAGAATTCCCATTTCACAATTTTTTAGGGTTTCTATGATGTGTCTCACATAGTATAACTGCGGACCATCAGGGAGAACTCCCCTTTCCCAATTTTCAGAAATTTGTGGGTCTCCAATGTATGACTTGTATTCTGGCTCATCAAGGTAGAACTTGTTCAGTGGGTTTTGTTTTGATAACTCACAACAAGTATCATCATGGTAAAACTCTTTTTCAGGATTTTGTGGATCTCCAAGGTATAACTCTTTGGCTGGGTCATCAAGGTAGAACTCGTTCTGGGGGTCTTGGTTGTTCAAAATGTCTTCAAACAAAAAAATAACTTCATCCCAAGTTGTGTTAAAAGCAGAATTTTCATTTCGTATCTCAGATACAATTTCCTGTGAAAGAAAATAACAATGTATTAATTTAATACAATATTTTTATTTGTATAAATCAAGCTCTATGAATATTAAAATAAACTTTGTTAACTCTTACATGAGTCTCATCTAAAAAAAAAAAAAAAAAAAAAAAAATTAAATAAATAAATAAATAAATAAACAAACTTACCTCCATTGATAAGAGGTTCGAGTCCAGTTCATCAATCTGAAGGTTGAGTTCTACACAGGTAGTAGGACTCCAAGGAATAGCAAAGTTATCCCATTCCATTTCGGCATAGGAGTCCATTCTCAAGTGAAGCAGAAAGCGTGTTTGAAAAAGCCTGTGTGGTCGGTGCCTTTTTTTAGAAGGGCTGGGTGTGTGTCATTTCCTGTGGAAATTCCCTGGGCGTGTCTTAACTGGAAATGATGTGATGGAAATTCCCTGAAAATGATGTTATGTATTACCTGGAAATGATACAATGCTGAAGAGTTTATAAAGTGGGTGGGACTTAGCAAAAGTGGGCGGAGCTTAGCAAAAGGGGCGGGACATAGCAAAAAGTGGGCGTGGCTTAACAAAAAGTGGGCGGGGCTTAGTAAAAGGTGGGCGTGGTTTACCAAAAAGTGGGCGGGGTTTTTCCAAAAAGTGGACGGAGCTTAACAAAAGGTGGGCAGAGCCTACCAAAAAGTGTGTGGCACTGGAGGCGCTCAAATAAGAACATTGAGGGAGGTTTACCATTTTATCTTAGCTCAGTTAAAATATCTTAATAAAGAACCAAACTCAAACATATTTTTTGTTAATATATTAGATGGTGAAGAGAGTTGTAGGAGAATTAAATTATTTCCCACGCATAAACAAATATTTGTAGGGTCGTTGTTTGAGTGGGTTATATTCACCAGATGATATTAAGAGTAAAAGGTTAAAAGGTTCATAAGGTCAGAAGGATCACAGGTGTTTAAGTGGTCTAATGAATAAGGATAACATGTCAAAAGGTTAGAAGGTTCGTAAAGAACAGGGTGAGAGAAATAGAGGTATTTAGGGGCAATGAGGGAGGGAAAGAATTAATATGGAAGTGAATGGGTCAATGTTTGAGTGGGTCAAAGATTAATCTGCCAGATGATATGTAGAAGAAGGATGATAGGTCTATAAGAGAAAACAAATATTTGTAGTGTTTGAGTGGTCTAATGAACAACATTAAGGATAGGTACTACAGACAAAAGGTTCATAAAGATGAGGGTGGGAGAAATAGAGGTGTTTATGATTTTTGAAAAAGACAAGGGGGTAAATGACATTAGATAGGGATTTCCCATGTTAAACGGAGGTGTCCCAGAAGCAACATTATTACACTACTCCTGCACCAACACAAGTGCGAAAAGTGGTTTTTCAACACTAACACAAGTGCGAAAAGTGGTTTTTCAACACTAACACATGTGCGAAAAGTGGTTTTTCCACACTAATACAAGTGCAAAAGTGGTTTCCTGCACCAACACAAGTGCGAAATGTGGTTTTTCAACACTAACACAAGTGCGAAAAGTGGTTTTTCAACACGAACACAAGTGCGAAAAGTGGTTTTTCCACACTAATACAAGTGCAAAAGTGGTTTCCTGCACCAACAGAAGTGCGAAAAGTGGTTTTTCAACACTAACACAAGTGCGAAATGTGGTTTTTCAACACTAACACATGTGCGAAAAGTGGTTTTTCCACACTAATACAAGTGCAAAAGTGGTTTCCTGCACCAACACAAGTGCGAAAAGTGGTTTTTCAACACTAACACAAGTGCGAAAAGTGGTTTTTCAACACTAACACAAGTGCGAAAAGTGGTTTTTCAACACTAATACAAGTGCGAAAAGTGGTTTTTCAACACTATCACAAGTGCAAAAAGTGTTTTTTCCACACTAATACAAATGCAAAAGTGGTTTCCTGCACCAACACAAGTGTGAAAAGTGGTTTTTCAACACTAACACAAGTGCGAAAAGTGGTTTTTCAACACTAACACAAGTGCGAAAAGTGTTTTTTCCACACTAATACAAGTGCAAAAGTGGTTTCCTGCACCAACACAAGTGCGAAAAGTGGTTTTTCAACACTAACCTAAGTGCGAAAAGTGGTTTTTCAACACTACCACAAGTGCGAAAAGTGGTTTTTCAACACTATCACAAGTGCAAAAAGTGTTTTTTCCACACTAATACAAGTGCAAAAGTGGTTTCCTGCACCAACACAAGTGCGAAATGTGGTTTTTCAACACTAACACAAGTGCGAAAAGTGTTTTTTCCACAATAATACAAGTGCAAAAAGTGTTTTTTCCACACTAATACAAGTGCAAAAGTGATTTCCTGCACCAACACAAGTGTGAAAAGTGGTTTTTCAATACTAACACAAGTGCGAAAAGTGGTTTTTCAACACTAACACAAGTGCGAAAAGTGGTTTTTCAACACTATCACAAGTGCAAAAAGTGTTTTTTCAACACTATCACAAGTGCAAAAAGTGTTTTTTCCACACTAATACAAGTGCAAAAGTGGTTTCCTGCACCAACACAAGTGCGAAAAGTGGTTTTTCAACACTAACACAAGTGCAAAAAGTGGTTTTTCAACACTAACACAAGTGCGAAAAGTGTTTTTTCCACACTAATACAAGTGCAAAAGTGGTTTCCTGCACCAACACAAGTGCGAAAAGTGGTTTTTCAACACTAACTCAAGTGCGAAAAGTGGTTTTTCAACACTATCAAAAGTGCAAAAAGTGTTTTTCCCACACTGGTACAAGTGCAAAAGTGGTTTCCTGCACCAACACCAGTGCGAAAAGTTGTTTTTCAACACTAACACAAGTGCGAAAAGTGGTTTTTCAACACTATCACAAGTACAAAAAGTGTTTTTTCCATACTAATACAAGTGCAAAAGTGGTTTCCTGCACCAACACAAGTGCGAAAAGTGGTTTTTCAACACTAACACAAGTGCGAAAAGTGGTTTTTCAACACTAACACAAGTGCGAAACGTGGTTTTTCAACACTATCACAAGTGCAAAAAGTGTTTTTCCCACACTAATACAAGTGCAAAAGTAGTTTCCTGCACCAACACAAGTGCGAAAAGTGGTTTTTCAACACTAACACAAGTGCGAAAAGTGGTTTTTCAACACTAACACAAGTGCGAAAAGTGTTTTTTCCACACTAATACAAGTGCAAAAGTGGTTTCCTGCACCAACACAAGTGCGAAAAGTGGTTTTTCAACACTAACCTAAGTGCGAAAAGTGGTTTTTCAACACTACCACAAGTGCGAAAAGTGGTTTTTCAACACTATCACAAGTGCAAAAAGTGTTTTTTCCACACTAATACAAGTGCAAAAGTGGTTTCCTGCACCAACACAAGTGCGAAAAGTGGTTTTTCAACACTAACACAAGTGCAAAAAGTGGTTTTTCAACACTAACACAAGTGCGAAAAGTGGTTTTTCCACACTAATACAAGTGCGAAAAGTGGTTTTTCAACACTAACACAAGTGTGAAAAGTGGTTTTTCAACACTATCACAAGTGCAAAAAGTGTTTTTTCCACACTAATACAAGTGTAAAAGTGGTTTCCTGCACCAACACAAGTGTGAAAAGTGGTTTTGCAACACTAACGCAAGAGCAAAAAGTGGTTTTTCAACACTAACACAAGTGCGAAAAGTGGTTTTTCCACACTAATACAAGTGCAAAAGTGGTTTCCTGCACCAACACAAGTGCGAAAAGTGGTTTTTCAACACTAACACAAGTGCGAAAAGTGGTTTTTCAACACTAACACAAGTGCGAAAAGTGTTTTTTCCACACTAATACAAGTGCAAAAGTGGTTTCCTGCACCAACACAAGTGCGAAAAGTGGTTTTTCAACACTAACACAAGTGTGAAAAGTGGTTTTTCAACACTATCACAAGTGCAAAAAGTGTTTTTTCCACACTAATACAAGTGCAAAAGTGGTTTCCTGCACCAACATAAGTGCGAAAAGTGGTTTTTCAACACTAACACAAGTGTGAAAAGTGGTTTTTCAACACTAACACAAGTGCGAAAAGTGGTTTTTCAACACTAACACATGTGCGAAAAGTGGTTTTTCCATACTAATACAAGTGCAAAAGTGGTTTTCTGCACCAACCCAAGTGCGAAAAGTGGTTTTTCAACACTAACACAAGTGCGAAAAGTGGTTTTTCAACACTAACACAAGTGCGAAAAGTGGTTTTTCAACACTATCACAAGTGCAAAAAGTGTTTTTTCCACACTAATACAAGTGCAAAAGTGGTTTCCTGCACCAACACAAGTGCGAAAAGTGGTTTTTCAACACTAACACAAGTGCGAAAAGTGGTTTTTCAACACTAACACAAGTGCGAAAAGTGGTTTTACCACACTAATACAAGTGCAAAAGAGGTTTCCTGCACCAACACAAGTGCGAAAAGTGGTTTTTCAACACTAACACAAGTGCAAAAAGTGGTTTTTCAACACTAACACATGTGCGAAAAGTGGTTTTTCCACACTAATAAATGTGCAAAAGTGGTTTCCTGCACCAACACAAGTGCGAAAAGTGGTTTTTCAACACTAACACAAGTGCGAAAAGTGGTTTTTCCACACTAATACAAGTGCAAAAGTGGTTTCCTGCACCAACACAAGTGCGAAAAGTGGTTTTTCAACACTAACACAAGTGCGAAAAGTGGTTTTTCAACACTAACACATGTGCGAAAAGTGGTTTTTCCACACTAATACAAGTGCAAAAGTGGTTTCCTGCACCAACACAAGTGCGAAAAGTGGTTTTTCAACACTAACACAAGTGCGAAAAGTGGTTTTTCCACACTAATACAAGTGCAAAAGTGGTTTCCTGCACCAACACAAGTGCGAAAAGTGGTTTTTCAACACTAACACAAGTGCGAAAAGTGTTTTTTCAACACTATCACAAGTGCAAAAAGTGTTTTTTCCACACTAATACAAGTGCAAAAGTGGTTTCCTGCACCAACACAAGTGCGAAAAGTGGTTTTTCAACACTAACACAAGTGCTAAAAGTGGTTTTTCAACACTAACACAAGTGCGAAAAGTGGTTTTTCCACACTAATACAAGTGCAAAAGTGGTTTCCTGTACCAACACAAGTGCGAAAAGTGGTTTTTCAACACTAACCTAAGTGTGAAAAGTGGTTTTTCAACACTACCACAAGTGCGAAAAGTGGTTTTTCAACACTATCACAAGTGCAAGAAGTGTTTTTTCCACACTAATACAAGTGCAAAAGTGGTTTCCTGCACCAACACAAGTGCGAAAAGTGGTTTTTCAACACTAACACAAGTGCAAAAAGTTGGTTTTTCAACACTAACACAAGTGCGAAAAGTGGTTTTTTCCACACTAATACAAGTGCAAAGGTGGTTTCCTGCACCAACACAAGTGCGAAAAGTGGTTTTTCAACACTAACACAAGTGTGAAAAGTGGTTTTTCAACACTAACACAAGAGCGAAAAGTGGTTTTTCAACACTAACACAAGTGCTAAAAGTCATTTTTCCACACTAATACAAGCGCAAAAGTGGTTTCCTGCACCAACACAAGTGCGAAAAGTGGTTTTTCAACACTAACACAAGTGCGAAAAGTGGTTTTTCAACACGTTTTTCCACACTAATACAAGTGCAAAAGTGGTTTCCTGCACCAACACAAGTGCGAAATAAGGTTTTTCAACATTAACACAAGTGCGAAAAGTGGTTTTTCAACACTATCACAAGTGCAAAAAGTGTTTTTACCACACTAATACAAGTGCAAAAGTGGTTTCCTGCACCAACACAAGTGCGAAAAGTGGTTTTTCAACATTAACACAAGTGCGAAAAGTGGTTTTTCAACACTATCACAAGTGCAAAAAGTGTTTTTTCCACACTAATACAAGTGCAAAAGTGGTTTCCTGCACCAACACAAGTGCGAAAAGTGTTTTTTCAACACTAACACAAGTGCAAAAAGTGGTTTTTCAACACTATCACAAGTGAAAAAGTGTTTTTTCCACACTAATACAAGTGCAAAAGTGGTTTCCTGCACCAACACAAGTGCGAAAAGTGGTTTTTCAACACTAACACAAGTGCGAAAAGTGGTTTTTCCACACTAATACAAGTGCAAAAGTGGTTTCCTGCACCAACACAAGTGCGAAAAGTGGTTTTTCAACACTAAAACAAGTGCAAAAAGTCGTTTTTCCACACTAATACAAGTGCAAAAGTGGTTTCCTGCACCAACACAAGTGCGAAAAGTCGTTTTTCAACACTAACACAAGTGCGAAAAGTCGTTTTTCAACACGTTTTTCCACACTAATACAAGTGCAAAAGTGGTTTCCTGCACCAACACAAGTGCGAAATAAGGTTTTTCAACATTAACACAAGTGCGAAAAGTGGTTTTTCAACACTATCACAAGTGCGAAAAGTGTTTTTTCCACACTAATACAAGTGCAAAAGGGGTTTCCTGCACCAACACAAGTGCGAAAAGTGGTTTTTCAACATTAACACAAGTGCGAAAAGTGGTTTTTCAACACTATCACAAGTGCAAAAAGTGTTTTTTCCACACTAATACAAGTGCAAAAGTGGTTTCCTGCACCAACCCAAGTGCGAAAAGTTGTTTTTCAACACTAACACAAGTGCGAAAAGTGGTTTTTCAACACTATCACAAGTGCAAAAAGTGTTTTTTCCACACTAATACAAGTGCAAAAGTGGTTTCCTGCACCAACACAAGTGCGAAAAGTGGTTTTTCAACACTAACACAAGTGTGAAAAGTGGTTTTTCAACACTAACACAAGTGCGAAAAGTGGTTTTTCAACACTAACACAAGTGCGAAAAGTGTTTTTTCCATACTAATACAAGTGCAAAAGTGGTTTCCTGCACCAACCCAAGTGCGAAAAGTGGTTTTTCAACACTAACACAAGTGCAAAAAGTGGTTTTGCCACACGAATACAAGTGCAAAAGTGGTTTCCTGCACCAACACAAGTGCGAAAAGTGGTTTTTCAACACTAACACAAGTGCGAAAAGTGGTTTTTCAACACTAACACATGTGCGAAAAGTGGTTTTTCCACACTAATACAAGTGCAAAAGTGGTTTCCTGCACCAACACAAGTGCGAAAAGTGGTTTTTTAACACTAACACAAGTGCGAAAAGTGGTTTTTCCACACTAATACAAGTGCAAAAGTGGTTTCCTGCACCAACACAAGTGCGAAAAGTGGTTTTTCAACACTAACACAAGTGCGAAAAGTGGTTTTTCAACACTAACACATGTGCGAAAAGTGGTTTTTCCACACTAATACAAGTGCAAAAGTGGTTTCCTGCACCAACACAAGTGCGAAAAGTGGTTTTTCAACACTAACACAAGTGCAAAAAGTTGGTTTTTCAACACTAACACAAGTGCGAAAAGTGGTTTTTCCACACTAATACAAGTGCAAAGGTGGTTTCCTGCACCAACACAAGTGCGAAAAGTGGTTTTTCAACACTAACACAAGTGTGAAAAGTGGTTTTTCAACACTAACACAAGAGCGAAAAGTGGTTTTTCAACACTAACACAAGTGCTAAAAGTCATTTTTCCACACTAATACAAGTGCAAAAGTGGTTTCCTGCACCAACACAAGTGCGAAAAGTGGTTTTTCAACACGTTTTTCCACACTAATACAAGTGCAAAAG
This sequence comes from Myxine glutinosa, assembly GCF_964187855.1. Lineage (NCBI taxonomy): Eukaryota > Metazoa > Chordata > Myxini > Myxiniformes > Myxinidae > Myxine > Myxine glutinosa. The sequence continues at coordinate 270,867,400 of NC_136262.1, read as the reverse complement.
TGGTTTCCTGCACCAACACAAGTGCGAAATAAGGTTTTTCAACATTAACACAAGTGCGAAAAGTGGTTTTTCAACACTATCACAAGTGCAAAAAGTGTTTTTTCCACACTAATACAAGTGCAAAAGTGGTTTCCTGCACCAACACAAGTGTGAAAAGTGTTTTTTCAACATTAACACAAGTGCGAAAAGTGGTTTTTCAACACTATCACAAGTGCAAAAAGTGTTTTTTCCACACTAATACAAGTGCAAAAGTGGTTTCCTGCACCAACACAAGTGCGAAAAGTGTTTTTTCAACACTAACACAAGTGCGAAAAGTGGTTTTTCAACACTATCACAAGTGCAAAAAGTGTTTTTTCCACACTAATACAAGTGCAAAAGTGGTTTCCTGCACCAACACAAGTGTGAAAAGTGGTTTTTCAACACTAACACAAGTGCGAAAAGTGGTTTTTCCACACTAATACAAGTGCAAAAGTGGTTTCCTGTACCAACACAAGTGCGAAAAGTGGTTTTTCAACACTAACCTAAGTGTGAAAAGTGGTTATTCAACACTACCACAAGTGCGAAAAGTGGTTTTTCAACACTATCACAAGTGCAAGAAGTGTTTTTTCCACACTAATACAAGTGCAAAAGTGGTTTCCTGCACCAACACAAGTGCGAAAAGTGGTTTTTCAACACTAACACAAGTGCAAAAAGTTGGTTTTTCAACACTAACACAAGTGCGAAAAGTGGTTTTTCCACACTAATACAAGTGCAAAGGTGGTTTCCTGCACCAACACAAGTGCGAAAAGTGGTTTTTCAACACTAACACAAGTGTGAAAAGTGGTTTTTCAACACTAACACAAGAGCGAAAAGTGGTTTTTCAACACTAACACAAGTGCTAAAAGTCATTTTTCCACACTAATACAAGTGCAAAAGTGGTTTCCTGCACCAACACAAGTGCGAAAAGTGGTTTTTCAACACGAACACAAGTGCGAAAAGTGGTTTTTCAACACGTTTTTCCACACTAATACAAGTGCAAAAGTGGTTTCCTGCACCAACACAAGTGCGAAATAAGGTTTTTCAACATTAACACAAGTGCGAAAAGTGGTTTTTCAACACTATCACAAGTGCGAAAAGTGTTTTTTCCACACTAATACAAGTGCAAAAGTGGATTCCTGCACCAACACAAGTGTGAAAAGTGGTTTTTCAACATTAACACAGGTGCGAAAAGTGGTTTTTCAACACTATCACAAGTGCAAAAAGTGTTTTTTCCACACTAATACAAGTGCAAAAGTGGTTTCCTGCACCAACACAAGTGCGAAAAGTGGTTTTTCAACACTAACACAAGTGTGAAAAGTGGTTTTTCAACACTAACACATGTGCGAAAAGTGGTTTTTCCACGCTAATACAAGTGCAAAAGTGGTTTCCTGCACCAACACAAGTGCGAAAAGTGGTTTTTCAACACTAACCCAAGTGCGAAAAGTGGTTTTTCCACACTAATACAAGTGCAAAAGTGGTTTCCTGCACCAACACAAGTGCGAAAAGTGGTTTTTCAACACTAACACAAGTGCGAAAAGTGGTTTTTCAACACTAACACAAGTGCGAAAAGTGGTTTTTCAACACTATCACAAGTGCGAAAAGTGGTTTTTCCACACTAATACAAGTGCAAAAGTGGTTTCCTGCACCAACACCAGTGCGAAAAGTGGTTTTTCAACACTAACACAAGTGCGAAAAGTTGTTTTTCAACACTAACACAAGTGCGAAAAGTGGTTTTTCAACACTAACACAAGTGCAAAAAGTGTTTTTTCCACACTAATACAAGTGCAAAAGTGGTTTCCTGTACCAACACAAGTGCGAGAAGTGGTTTTTCAACACTAACCTAAGTGTGAAAAGTGGTTTTTCAACACTACCACAAGTGCGAAAAGTGGTTTTTCAACACTATCACAAGTGCAAAAAGTGTTTTTTCCACACTAATACCAGTGCAAAAGTGGTTTCCTGCACCAACACAAGTGCGAAAAGTGGTTTTTCAACACTAACACAAGTGCAAAAAGTTGGTTTTTCAACACTAACACAAGTGCGAAAAGTCGTTTTTCCACACTAATACAAGTGCAAAAGTGGTTTCCTGCACCAACACAAGTGCGAAATAAGGTTTTTCAACATTAACACAAGTGCGAAAAGTGGTTTTTCAACACTATCACAAGTGCGAAGTGTTTTTTCCACACTAATACAAGTGCAAAAGTGGTTTCCTGCACCAACACAAGTGCGAAAAGTGGTTTTTCAACATTAACACAAGTGCGAAAAGTGGTTTTTCAACACTATCACAAGTGCAAAAAGTGTTTTTTCCACACTAATACAAGTGCAAAAGTGGTTTCCTGCACCAACACAAGTGCGAAAAGTGGTTTTTCAACACTAACACAAGTGTGAAAAGTGGTTTTTCAACACTAACACAAGTGCGAAAAGTGGTTTTTCAACACTAACACAAGTGCGAAAAGTGGTTTTTCAACACTATCACAAGTGCAAAAAGTGTTTTTTCCACACTAATACAAGTGCAAAAGTGGTTTCCTGCACCAACACAAGTGCGAAAAGTGGTTTTTCAACACTAACACAAGTGCGAAAAGTGGTTTTTCAACACTATCACAAGTGCAAAAAGTGTTTTTTCCACACTAATACAAGTGCAAAAGTGGTTTCCTGCACCAACACAAGTGCGAAAAGTGTTTTTTCCACACTAATACAAGTGCGAAAAGTGGTTTTTCAACACTAACACAAGTGCGAAAAGTGTTTTTTCCACACTAATACAAGTGCAAAAGTGGTTTCCTGCACCAACACAAGTGCGAAAAGTGGTTTTTCAACACTAACGCAAGTGCGAAAAGTGGTTTTTCAACACTATCACAAGTGCAAAAAGTGTTTTTTCCACACTAATACAAGTGCAAAAGTGGTTTCCTGCACCAACACAAGTGCGAAAAGTGGTTTTTCAACACTAACAGAAGTGCGAAAAGTGGTTTTTCAACACTAACACGAGTGCGAAAATTGGTTTTTCAACACTAACACGAGTGCGAAAAGTGGTTTTTCAACACTAACACAAGTGCGAAAAGTGGTTTTTCAACACTAACACAAGTGCGAAAAGTGGTTTTTCAACACTAACACAAGTGCAAAAAGTGGTTTTTCCACTCTAATAAAAGTGCAAAAGTGGTTTCCTGCACCAACACAAGTGCGAAAAGTGGTTTTTCAACACTAACACAAGTGCGAAAAGAGGTTTTTCAACACTATCACAAGTGCGAAAAGTGGTTTTTCAACACTAACACAAGTGCGAAAAGTGTTTTTGTCCACAATAATACAAGTGCAAAAGTGGTTTCCTGCACCAACACAATTTTTTCAAACTAATACAAGTGCAAAAGCGGTTTCCTGCACCAACACATGTGCGAAAAGTGGTTTTTCAACACTAACACAAGTGCGAAAAGTGGTTTTTCAACACTAACACAAGTGCGAAAAGTGGTTTTTCCACACTAATACAAGTGCAAAAGTGGTTTCCTGCACCAACACAAGTGCGAAAAGTGGTTTTTCAACACTAACACAAGTGCGAAAAGTGGTTTCTCAACACTAACAAGTGCGAAAAGTGTTTTTTCCACACTAATACAAGTGCAAAAGTGGTTTCCTGCACCAACCCAAGTGCGAAAAGTGGTTTTTCAACACTAACACAAGTGCGAAAAGTGGTTTTTCAACACTAACACAAGTGCGAAAAGTGGTTTTTCAACACTAACACAAGTGCGAAAAGTGGTTTTTCAACACTAACACAAGTGCGAAAGTGGTTTTTCCACACTAATACAAGTGCAAAAGTGGTTTCCTGCACCAACACAAGTGCGAAAGGTGGTTTTTCAACACTAACACAAGTGCGAAAAGTGGTTTTTCCACACTAATACAAGTGCAAAAGTGGTTTCCTGCACCAACACAAGTGCGAAAAGTGGTTTTTCAACACTAACACAAGTGCGAAAAGTGGTTTTTCAACACTAACACAAGAGCGAAAAGTGGTTTTTCAACACTAACACAAGTGCTAAAAGTCATTTTTCCACACTAATACAAGTGCAAAAGTGGTTTCCTGCACCAACACAAGTGCGAAAAGTGGTTTTTCAACATTAACACAAGAGCGAAAAGTGGTTTTTCATCACTAACACAAGTGCTAAAAGTCATTTTTCCACACTAATACAAGTGCAAAAGTGGTTTCCTGCACCAACACAAGTGCGAAATAAGGTTTTTCAACATTAACACAAGTGCGAAAAGTGGTTTTTCAACACTATCACCAGTGCAAAAAGTGTTTTTTCCACACTAATACAAGTGCAAAAGTGGATTCCTGCACCAACACAAGTGTGAAAAGTGGTTTTTCAACATTAACACAAGTGCGAAAAGTGGTTTTTCAACACTATCACAAGTGCAAAAAGTGTTTTTTCCACACTAATACAAGTGCAAAAGTGGTTTCCTGCACCAACACAAGTGCGAAAAGTGTTTTTTCAACACTGACAAAAGTGCGAAAAGTGGTTTTTCCACACTAATACAAGTGCAAAAGTGGTTTCCTGCACCAACACAAGTGCGAAAAGTGGTTTTTCAACACTAACACAAGTGCGAAAAGTGGTTTTTCCACACTAATACAAGTGCAAAAGTGGTTTCCTGCACCAACACAAGTGCGAAAAGTGGTTTTTCAACACTAACACAAGTGCGAAAAGTGGTTTTTCAACACTAACACATGTGCGAAAAGTGGTTTTTCCACGCTAATACAAGTGCAAAAGTGGTTTCCTGCACCAACACAAGTGCGAAAAGTGGTTTTTCAACACTAACCCAAGTGCGAAAAGTGGTTTTTCCACACTAATACAAGTGCAAAAGTGGTTTCCTGCACCAACACAAGTGCGAAAAGTGGTTTTTCAACACTAACACAAGTGCGAAAAGTGGTTTTTCAACACTATCACAAGTGCAAAAAGTGTTTTTTCCACACTAATACAAGTGCAAAAGTGGTTTCCTGCACCAACACCAGTGCGAAAAGTGGTTTTTCAACACTAACACAAGTGCGAAAAGTTGTTTTTCAACACTAACACAAGTGCGAAAAGTGGTTTTTCAACACTAACACAAGTGCAAAAAGTGTTTTTTCCACACTAATACAAGTGCAAAAGTGGTTTCCTGTACCAACACAAGTGCGAAAAGTGGTTTTTCAACACTAACCTAAGTGTGAAAAGTGGTTTTTCAACACCACCACAAGTGCGAAAAGTGGTTTTTCAACACTATCACAAGTGCAAAAAGTGTTTTTTCCACACTAATACAAGTGCAAAAGTGGATTCCTGCACCAACACAAGTGCGAAAAGTGGTTTTTCAACACTAACACAAGTGCAAAAAGTTGGTTTTTCAACACTAACACAAGTGCGAAAAGTGGTTTTTCCACACTAATACAAGTGCAAAGGTGGTTTCCTGCACCAACACAAGTGCGAAAAGTGGTTTTTCAACACTAACACAAGTGTGAAAAGTGGTTTTTCAACACTAACACAAGAGCGAAAAGTGGTTTTTCAACACTAACACAAGTGCGAAAAGTCGTTTTTCCACACTAATACAAGTGCAAAAGTGGTTTCCTGCACCAACACAAGTGCGAAAAGTGGTTTTTCAACACTAACACAAGTGCGAAAAGTGGTTTTTCAACACGTTTTTCCACACTAATACAAGTGCAAAAGTGGTTTCCTGCACCAACACAAGTGCGAAAAGTGGTTTTTCAACATTAACACAAGTGCGAAAAGTGGTTTTTCAACACTATCACAAGTGCAAAAAGTGTTTTTTCCACACTAATACAAGTGCAAAAGTGGTTTCCTGCACCAACACAGGTGCGAAAAGTTGTTTTTCAACACTAACACAAGTGCGAAAAGTGGTTTTTCAACACTATCACAAGTGCAAAAAGTGTTTTTTCCACACTAATACAAGTGCAAAAGTGGTTTCCTGCACCAACACAAGTGCGAAAAGTGGTTTTTCAACACTAACACAAGTGTGAAAAGTGGTTTTTCAACACTAACACAAGTGCGAAAAGTGGTTTTTCAACACTAACACAAGTGCGAAAAGTGGTTTTTCAACACTATCACAAGTGCAAAAAGTGTTTTTTCCACACTAATACAAGTGCAAAAGTGGTTTCCTGCACCAACACAAGTGCGAAAAGTGGTTTTTCAACACTAACACAAGTGCGAAAAGTGGTTTTTCAACACTATCACAAGTGCAAAAAGTGTTTTTTCCACACTAATACAAGTGCAAAAGTGGTTTCCTGCACCAACACAAGTGCGAAAAGTGGTTTTTCAACACTAACACAAGTGCGAAAAGTGGTTTTTCAACACTAACACAAGTGCGAAAAGTGGTTTTTCAACACTAACACAAGTGCGAAAAGTGTTTTTTCCACACTAATACAAGTGCAAAAGTGGTTTCCTGCACCAACACAAGTGCGAAAAGTGGTTTTTCAACACTAACGCAAGTGTGAAAAGTGGTTTTTCAACACTATCACAAGTGCAAAAAGTGTTTTTTCCACACTAATACAAGTGCAAAAGTGGTTTCCTGCACCAACACAAGTGCGAAAAGTGGTTTTTCAACACTAACAGAAGTGCGAAAAGTGGTTTTTCAACACTAACACGAGTGCGAAAATTGGTTTTTCAACACTAACACGAGTGCGAAAAGTGGTTTTTCAACACTAACACAAGTGCGAAAAGTGGTTTTTCAACACTAACACAAGTGCGAAAAGTGGTTTTTCAACACTAACACAAGTGCAAAAAGTGGTTTTTCCACTCTAATAAAAGTGCAAAAGTGGTTTCCTGCACCAACACAAGTGCGAAAAGTGGTTTTTCAACACTAACACAAGTGCGAAAAGAGGTTTTTCAACACTATCACAAGTGCAAAAAGTGTTTTTTCCACACTAATACAAGTGCAAAAGTGGTTTCCTGCACCAACACAAGTGCGAAAAGTGGTTTTTCAACACTAACACAAGTGCGAAAAGTGGTTTTTCAACACTATCACAAGTGCGAAAAGTGGTTTTTCAACACTAACACAAGTGCGAAAAGTGTTTTTGTCCACAATAATACAAGTGCAAAAGTGGTTTCCTGCACCAACACAATTTTTTCAAACTAATACAAGTGCAAAAGTGGTTTCCTGCACCAACACAAGTGCGAAAAGTGGTTTTTCAACACTAACACAAGTGCGAAAAGTGGTTTTTCAACACTAACACAAGTGCGAAAAGTGGTTTTTCCACACTAATACAAGTGCAAAAGTGGTTTCCTGCACCAACCCAAGTGCGAAAAGTGGTTTTTCAACACTAACACAAGTGCGAAAAGTGGTTTTTCAACACTAACACAAGTGCGAAAAGTGGTTTTCCAACACTATCACAAGTGCAAAAAGTGTTTTTTCCACACTAACACAAGTGCAAAAGTGGTTTCCTGCACCAACACAAGTGCGAAAAGTGGTTTTTCAACACTAACACAAGTGCGAAAAGTGGTTTTTCAACACTAACACAAGTGCGAAAAGTGGTTTTTCCACACTAATACAAGTGCAAAAGTGGTTTCCTGCACCAACACAAGTGCGAAAAGTGGTTTCCTGCACCAACACAAGTGCGAAAAGTGGTTTTTCAACACTAACACAAGTGCGAAAAGTGGTTTTTCAACACTAACACAAGTGCGAAAAGTGGTTTTTCCACACTAATACAAGTGCAAAAGTGGTTTCCTGCACCAACACAAGTGCGAAAGGTGGTTTTTCAACACTAACACAAGTGCGAAAAGTGGTTTTTCCACACTAATACAAGTGCAAAAGTGGTTTCCTGCACCAACACAAGTGCGAAAAGTGGTTTTTCAACACTAACACAAGTGCGAAAAGTGGTTTTTCAACACTAACACAAGTGCGAAAAGTGGTTTTTCCACACTAATACAAGTGCAAAAGTGGTTTCCTGCAAACAACACAAGTGCGAAAGGTGGTTTTTCAACACAAGCACGAGTGCTGAAAGTGGTTTTTGCAACAATAACACAAGTGCGAAAAGTGGTTTTCAACACAAGCAAGAGAGCTGAAAGTGATTGTCAACGGCGCAGAAGTGTGGAAATTGGTTTTTGCAACACTAACACAAATGCGAATTATGGTTTACAACACCAGCACGAGTGCGAAAAGTGGTTTGCAACACGAACAGACGTGTGGAAAGTGGTTTTCAACACTATCACGAGTGCGGAAAGTGGTTTTCAATGCCAGCACAAGTGTGGAAATTAGTGTTGCAACACTAAGATAAATGCGAATTGTGGTTTTCAAAACTGGCGCAAGTGCGAAAAGTGGTTTTGCTACACTAACACAAGTGCAAAAAGTGTTTTTTCCACACTAATACAAGTGCAAAAGTGGTTTCCTGTACCAACACAAGTGCGAAAAGTGGTTTTTCAACACTAACCTAAGTGTGAAAAGTGGTTTTTCAACACTACCACAAGTGCGAAAAGTGGTTTTTCAACACTATCACAAGTGCAAAAAGTGTTTTTTCCACACTAATACAAGTGCAAAAGTGGTTTCCTGCACTAACACAAGTGCGAAAAGTGGTTTTTCAACACTAACACAAGTGCAAAAAGTTGGTTTTTCAACACTAACACAAGTGCGAAAAGTGGTTTTTCCACACTAATACAAGTGCAAAGGTGGTTTCCTGCACCAACACAAGTGCGAAAAGTGGTTTTTCAACACTAACACAAGTGTGAAAAGTGGTTTTTCAACACTAACACAAGAGCGAAAAGTGGTTTTTCAACACTAACACAAGTGCGAAAAGTCGTTTTTCCACACTAATACAAGTGCAAAAGTGGTTTCCTGCACCAACACAAGTGCGAAAAGTGGTTTTTCAACACTAACACAAGTGCGAAAAGTGGTTTTTCAACACGTTTTTCCACACTAATACAAGTGCAAAAGTGGTTTCCTGCACCAACACAAGTGCGAAAAGTGGTTTTTCAACACTAACACAAGTGCGAAAAGTGGTTTTTCAACACTAACACAAGAGCGAAAAGTGGTTTTTCAACACTAACACAAGTGCTAAAAGTCATTTTTCCACACTAATACAAGTGCAAAAGTGGTTTCCTGCACCAACACAAGTGCGAAAAGTGGTTTTTCAACATTAACACAAGTGCGAAAAGTGGTTTTTCAACACGTTTTTCCACACTAATACAAGTGCAAAAGTGGTTTCCTGCACCAACACAAGTGCGAAATAAGGTTTTTCAACATTAACACAAGTGCGAAAAGTGGTTTTTCAACACTATCACAAGTGCAAAAAGTGTTTTTTCCACACTAATACAAGTGCAAAAGTGGATTCCTGCACCAACACAAGTGTGAAAAGTGGTTTTTCAACATTAACACAAGTGCGAAAAGTGGTTTTTCTACACTATCACAAGTGCAAAAAGTGTTTTTTCCACACTAATACAAGTGCAAAAGTGGTTTCCTGCACCAACACAAGTGCGAAAAGTGTTTTTTCAACACTAACACAAGTGCGAAAAGTGGTTTTTCCACACTAATACAAGTGCAAAAGTGGTTTCCTGCACCAACACAAGTGCGAAAAGTGGTTTTTCAACACTAACACAAGTGCGAAAAGTGGTTTTTCCACACTAATACAAGTGCAAAAGTGGTTTCCTGCACCAACACAAGTGCGAAAAGTGGTTTTTCAACACTAACACAAGTGCGAAAAGTGGTTTTTCAACACTAACACATGTGCGAAAAGTGGTTTTTCCACGCTAATACAAGTGCAAAAGTGGTTTCCTGCACCAACACAAGTGCGAAAAGTGGTTTTTCAACACTAACCCAAGTGCGAAAAGTGGTTTTTCCACACTAATACAAGTGCAAAAGTGGTTTCCTGCACCAACACAAGTGCGAAAAGTGGTTTTTCAACACTAACACAAGTGCGAAAAGTGGTTTTTCAACACTATCACAAGTGCAAAAAGTGTTTTTTCCACACTAATACAAGTGCAAAAGTGGTTTCCTGCACCAACACCAGTGCGAAAAGTGGTTTTTCAACACTAACACAAGTGCGAAAAGTTGTTTTTCAACACTAACACAAGTGCGAAAAGTGGTTTTTCAACACTAACACAAGTGCAAAAAGTGTTTTTTCCACACTAATACAAGTGCAAAAGTGGTTTCCTGTACCAACACAAGTGCGAAAAGTGGTTTTTCAACACTAACCTAAGTGTGAAAAGTGGTTTTTCAACACCACCACAAGTGCGAAAAGTGGTTTTTCAACATTATCACAAGTGCAAAAAGTGTTTTTTCCACACTAATACAAGTGCAAAAGTGGATTCCTGCACCAACACAAGTGCGAAAAGTTGTTTTTCAACACTAACACAAGTGCAAAAAGTTGGTTTTTCAACACTAACACAAGTGCGAAAAGTGGTTTTTCCACACTAATACAAGTGCAAAGGTGGTTTCCTGCACCAACACAAGTGCGAAAAGTGGTTTTTCAACACTAACACAAGTGTGAAAAGTGGTTTTTCAACACTAACACAAGAGCGAAAAGTGGTTTTTCAACACTAACACAAGTGCGAAAAGTCGTTTTTCCACACTAATACAAGTGCAAAAGTGGTTTCCTGCACCAACACAAGTGCGAAAAGTGGTTTTTCAACACTAACACAAGTGCGAAAAGTGGTTTTTCAACACGTTTTTCCACACTAATACAAGTGCAAAAGTGGTTTCCTGCACCAACACAAGTGCGAAATAAGGTTTTTCAACATTAACACAAGTGCGAAAAGTGGTTTTTCAACACTATCACAAGTGCGAAAAGTGTTTTTTCCACACTAATACAAGTGCAAAAGTGGTTTCCTCCACCAACACAAGTGCGAAAAGTGGTTTTTCAACATTAACACAAGTGCGAAAAGTGGTTTTTCAACACTATCACAAGTGCAAAAAGTGTTTTTTCCACACTAATACAAGTGCAAAAGTGGTTTCCTGCACCAACACAGGTGCGAAAAGTTGTTTTTCAACACTAACACAAGTGCGAAAAGTGGTTTTTCAACACTATCACAAGTGCAAAAAGTGTTTTTTCCACACTAATACAAGTGCAAAAGTGGTTTCCTGCACCAACACAAGTGCGAAAAGTGGTTTTTCAACACTAACACAAGTGTGAAAAGTGGTTTTTCAACACTAACACAAGTGCGAAAAGTGGTTTTTCAACACTAACACAAGTGCGAAAAGTGGTTTTTCAACACTATCACAAGTGCAAAAAGTGTTTTTTCCACACTAATACAAGTGCAAAAGTGGTGTCCTGCACCAACACAAGTGCGAAAAGTGGTTTTTCAACACTAACACAAGTGCGAAAAGTGGTTTTTCAACACTATCACAAGTGCAAAAAGTGTTTTTTCCACACTAATACAAGTGCAAAAGTGGTTTCCTGCACCAACACAAGTGCGAAAAGTGGTTTTTCAACACTAACACAAGTGCGAAAAGTGGTTTTTCAACACTAACACAAGTGCGAAAAGTGGTTTTTCAACACTAACACAAGTGCGAAAAGTGTTTTTTCCACACTAATACAAGTGCAAAAGTGGTTTCCTGCACCAACACAAGTGCGAAAAGTGGTTTTTCAACACTAACGCAAGTGTGAAAAGTGGTTTTTCAACACTATCACAAGTGCAAAAAGTGTTTTTTCCACACTAATACAAGTGCAAAAGTGGTTTCCTGCACCAACACAAGTGCGAAAAGTGGTTTTTCAACACTAACAGAAGTGCGAAAAGTGGTTTTTCAACACTAACACGAGTGCGAAAATTGGTTTTTCAACACTAACACAAGTGCGAAAAGTGGTTTTTCAACACTAACACAAGTGCGAAAAGTGGTTTTTCAACACTAACACAAGTGCAAAAAGTGGTTTTTCCACTCTAATAAAAGTGCAAAAGTGGTTTCCTGCACCAACACAAGTGCGAAAAGTGGTTTTTCAACACTAACACAAGTGCGAAAAGAGGTTTTTCAACACTATCACAAGTGCAAAAAGTGTTTTTTCCACACTAATACAAGTGCAAAAGTGGTTTCCTGCACCAACACAAGTGCGAAAAGTGGTTTTTCAACACTAACACAAGTGCGAAAAGTGGTTTTTCAACACTATCACAAGTGCGAAAAGTGGTTTTTCAACACTAACACAAGAGCGAAAAGTGTTTTTGTCCACAATAATACAAGTGCAAAAGTGGTTTCCTGCACCAACACAATTTTTTCAAACTAATACAAGTGCAAAAGTGGTTTCCTGCACCAACAGAAGTGCGAAAAGTGGTTTTTCAACACTAACACAAGTGCGAAAAGTGGTTTTTCAACACTAACACAAGTGCGAAAAGTGGTTTTTCCACACTAATACAAGTGCATAAGTGGTTTCCTGCACCAACCCAAGTGCGAAAAGTGGTTTTTCAACACTAACACAAGTGCGAAAAGTGGTTTTTCAACACTAACACAAGTGCAAAAAGTGGTTTTTCAACACTATCACAAGTGCAAAAAGTGTTTTTTCCACACTAACACAAGTGCAAAAGTGGTTTCCTGCACCAACACAAGTGCGAAAAGTGGTTTTTCAACACTAACACAAGTGCGAAAAGTGGTTTTTCAACACTAACACAAGTGCGAAAAGTGGTTTTTCCACACTAATACAAGTGCAAAAGTGGTTTCCTGCACCAACACAAGTGCGAAAAGTGGTTTCCTGCACCAACACAAGTGCGAAAAGTGGTTTTTCAACACTAACACAAGTGCGAAAAGTGGTTTTTCAACACTAACACAAGTGCGAAAAGTGGTTTTTCCACACTAATACAAGTGCAAAAGTGGTTTCCTGCACCAACACAAGTGCGAAAGGTGGTTTTTCAACACTAACACAAGTGCGAAAAGTGGTTTTTCCACACTAATACAAGTGCAAAAGTGGTTTCCTGCACCAACACAAGTGCGAAAAGTGGTTTTTCAACACTAACACAAGTGCGAAAAGTGGTTTTTCAACACTAACACAAGTGCGAAAAGTGGTTTTTCCACACTAATACAAGTGCAAAAGTGGTTTCCTGCAAACAACACAAGTGCGAAAGGTGGTTTTTCAACACAAGCACGAGTGCTGAAAGTGGTTTTTGCAACAATAACACAAGTGCGAAAAGTGGTTTTCAACACAAGCAAGAGAGCTGAAAGTGATTGTCAACGGCGCAGAAGTGTGGAAATTGGTTTTTGCAACACTAACACAAATGCGAATTATGGTTTACAACACCAGCACGAGTGCGAAAAGTGGTTTGCAACACGAACAGACATGTGGACAGTGGTTTTCAACACTATCACGAGTGCGGAAAGTGGTTTTCAATGCCAGCACAAGTGTGGAAATTAGTGTTGCAACACTAAGATAAATGCGAATTGTGGTTTTCAAAACTGGCGCAAGTGCGAAAAGTGGTTTTGCTACACTAACACAAGTGCAAAAAGTGTTTTTTCCACACTAATACAAGTGCAAAAGTGGTTTCCTGTACCAACACAAGTGCGAAAAGTGGTTTTTCAACACTAACCTAAGTGTGAAAAGTGGTTTTTCAACACTACCACAAGTGCGAAAAGTGGTTTTTCAACACTATCACAAGTGCAAAAAGTGTTTTTTCCACACTAATACAAGTGCAAAAGTGGTTTCCTGCACTAACACAAGTGCGAAAAGTGGTTTTTCAACACTAACACAAGTGCAAAAAGTTGGTTTTTCAACACTAACACAAGTGCGAAAAGTGGTTTTTCCACACTAATACAAGAGCGAAAAGTGGTTTTTCAACACTAACACAAGTGCGAAAAGTCGTTTTTCCACACTAATACAAGTGCAATAGTGGTTTCCTGCACCAACACAAGTGCGAAAAGTGGTTTTTCAACACTAACACAAGTGCGAAAAGTGGTTTTTCAACACGTTTTTCCACACTAATACAAGTGCAAAAGTGGTTTCCTGCACCAACACAAGTGCGAAATAAGGTTTTTCAACATTAACACAAGTGCGAAAAGTGGTTTTTCAACACTATCACAAGTGCGAAAAGTGTTTTTTCCACACTAATACAAGTGCAAAAGTGGTTTCCTGCACCAACACAAGTGCGAAAAGTGGTTTTTCAACATTAACACAAGTGCGAAAAGTGGTTTTTCAACACTATCACAAGTGCAAAAAGTGTTTTTTCCACACTAATACAAGTGCAAAAGTGGTTTCCTGCACCAACACAAGTGCGAAAAGTTGTTTTTCAACACTAACACAAGTGCGAAAAGTGGTTTTTCAACACTATCACAAGTGCAAAAAGTGTTTTTTCCACACTAATACAAGTGCAAAAGTGGTTTCCTGCACCAACACAAGTGCGAAAAGTGGTTTTTCAACACTAACACAAGTGTGAAAAGTGGTTTTTCAACACTAACACAAGTGCGAAAAGTGGTTTTTCAACACTAACACAAGTGCGAAAAGTGGTTTTTCAACACTATCACAAGTGCAAAAAGTGTTTTTTCCACACTAATACAAGTGCAAAAGTGGTTTCCTGCACCAACACAAGTGCGAAAAGTGGTTTTTCAACACTAACACAAGTGCAAAAAGTGGTTTTTCCACTCTAATAAAAGTGCAAAAGTGGTTTCCTGCACCAACACAAGTGCGAAAAGTGGTTTTTCAACACTAACACAAGTGCGAAAAGAGGTTTTTCAACACTATCACAAGTGCAAAAAGTGTTTTTTCCACACTAATACAAGTGCAAAAGTGGTTTCCTGCACCAACACAAGTGCGAAAAGTGGTTTTTCAACACTAACACAAGTGCGAAAAGTGGTTTTTCAACACTATCACAAGTGCGAAAAGTGGTTTTTCAACACTAACACAAGTGCGAAAAGTGTTTTTGTCCACACTAATACAAGTGCAAAAGTGGTTTCCTGCACCAACACAATTTTTTCAAACTAATACAAGTGCAAAAGTGGTTTCCTGCACCAACACAAGTGCGAAAAGTGGTTTTTCAACACTAACACAAGTGCGAAAAGTGGTTTTTCAACACTAACACAAGTGCGAAAAGTGGTTTTTCCACACTAATACAAGTGCAAAAGTGGTTTCCTGCACCAACACAAGTGCGAAAAGTGGTTTTTCAACACTAACACAAGTGCGAAAAGTGGTTTCTCAACACTAACAAGTGCGAAAAGTGTTTTTTCCACACTAATACAAGTGCAAAAGTGGTTTCCTGCACCAACCCATGTGCGAAAAGTGGTTTTTCAACACTAACACAAGTGCGAAAAGTGGTTTTTCAACACTAACACAAGTGCGAAAAGTGGTTTTTCAACACTATCACAAGTGCAAAAAGTGTTTTTTCCACACTAATACAAGTGCAAAAGTGGTTTCCTGCACCAACACAAGTGCGAAAAGTGGTTTTTCAACACTAACACAAGTGCGAAAAGTGGTTTTTCAACACTAACACAAGTGCGAAAAGTGGTTTTTCCACACTAATACAAGTGCAAAAGTGGTTTCCTGCACCAACACAAGTGCGAAAAGTGGTTTCCTGCACCAACACAAGTGCGAAAAGTGGTTTTTCAACACTAACACAAGTGCGAAAAGTGGTTTTTCAACACTAACACAAGTGCGAAAAGTGGTTTTTCAACACTAACACAAGTGCGAAAAGTGGTTTTTCCACACTAATACAAGTGCAAAAGTGGTTTCCTGCACCAACACAAGTGCGAAAAGTGGTTTTTCAACACTAACACAAGTGCGAAAAGTGGTTTTTCAACACTATCACAAGTGCGAAAAGTGGTTTTTCAACACTAACACAAGAGCGAAAAGTGTTTTTGTCCACAATAATACAAGTGCAAAAGTGGTTTCCTGCACCAACACAATTTTTTCAAACTAATACAAGTGCAAAAGTGGTTTCCTGCACCAACACAAGTGCGAAAAGTGGTTTTTCAACACTAACACAAGTGCGAAAAGTGGTTTTTCAACACTAACACAAGTGCGAAAAGTGGTTTTTCCACACTAATACAAGTGCATAAGTGGTTTCCTGCACCAACCCAAGTGCGAAAAGTGGTTTTTCAACACTAACACAAGTGCGAAAAGTGGTTTTTCAACACTAACACAAGTGCAAAAAGTGGTTTTTCAACACTATCACAAGTGCAAAAAGTGTTTTTTCCACACTAACACAAGTGCAAAAGTGGTTTCCTGCACCAACACAAGTGCGAAAAGTGGTTTTTCAACACTAACACAAGTGCGAAAAGTGGTTTTTCAACACTAACACAAGTGCGAAAAGTGGTTTTTCCACACTAATACAAGTGCAAAAGTGGTTTCCTGCACCAACACAAGTGCGAAAAGTGGTTTCCTGCACCAACACAAGTGCGAAAAGTGGTTTTTCAACACTAACACAAGTGCGAAAAGTGGTTTTTCAACACTAACACAAGTGCGAAAAGTGGTTTTTCCACACTAATACAAGTGCAAAAGTGGTTTCCTGCACCAACACAAGTGCGAAAGGTGGTTTTTCAACACTAACACAAGTGCGAAAAGTGGTTTTTCCACACTAATACAAGTGCAAAAGTGGTTTCCTGCACCAACACAAGTGCGAAAAGTGGTTTTTCAACACTAACACAAGTGCGAAAAGTGGTTTTTCAACACTAACACAAGTGCGAAAAGTGGTTTTTCCACACTAATACAAGTGCAAAAGTGGTTTCCTGCAAACAACACAAGTGCGAAAGGTGGTTTTTCAACACAAGCACGAGTGCTGAAAGTGGTTTTTGCAACAATAACACAAGTGCGAAAAGTGGTTTTCAACACAAGCAAGAGAGCTGAAAGTGATTGTCAACGGCGCAGAAGTGTGGAAATTGGTTTTTGCAACACTAACACAAATGCGAATTATGGTTTACAACACCAGCACGAGTGCGAAAAGTGGTTTGCAACACGAACAGACGTGTGGAAAGTGGTTTTCAACACTATCACGAGTGCGGAAAGTGGTTTTCAATGCCAGCACAAGTGTGGAAATTAGTGTTGCAACACTAAGATAAATGCGAATTGTGGTTTTCAAAACTGGCGCAAGTGCGAAAAGTGGTTTTGCTACACTAACACAAGTGCAAAAAGTGTTTTTTCCACACTAATACAAGTGCAAAAGTGGTTTCCTGTACCAACACAAGTGCGAAAAGTGGTTTTTCAACACTAACCTAAGTGTGAAAAGTGGTTTTTCAACACTACCACAAGTGCGAAAAGTGGTTTTTCAACACTATCACAAGTGCAAAAAGTGTTTTTTCCACACTAATACAAGTGCAAAAGTGGTTTCCTGCACTAACACAAGTGCGAAAAGTGGTTTTTCAACACTAACACAAGTGCAAAAAGTTGGTTTTTCAACACTAACACAAGTGCGAAAAGTGGTTTTTCCACACTAATACAAGAGCGAAAAGTGGTTTTTCAACACTAACACAAGTGCGAAAAGTCGTTTTTCCACACTAATACAAGTGCAATAGTGGTTTCCTGCACCAACACAAGTGCGAAAAGTGGTTTTTCAACACTAACACAAGTGCGAAAAGTGGTTTTTCAACACGTTTTTCCACACTAATACAAGTGCAAAAGTGGTTTCCTGCACCAACACAAGTGCGAAATAAGGTTTTTCAACATTAACACAAGTGCGAAAAGTGGTTTTTCAACACTATCACAAGTGCGAAAAGTGTTTTTTCCACACTAATACAAGTGCAAAAGTGGTTTCCTGCACCAACACAAGTGCGAAAAGTGGTTTTTCAACATTAACACAAGTGCGAAAAGTGGTTTTTCAACACTATCACAAGTGCAAAAAGTGTTTTTTCCACACTAATACAAGTGCAAAAGTGGTTTCCTGCACCAACACAAGTGCGAAAAGTTGTTTTTCAACACTAACACAAGTGCGAAAAGTGGTTTTTCAACACTATCACAAGTGCAAAAAGTGTTTTTTCCACACTAATACAAGTGCAAAAGTGGTTTCCTGCACCAACACAAGTGCGAAAAGTGGTTTTTCAACACTAACACAAGTGTGAAAAGTGGTTTTTCAACACTAACACAAGTGCGAAAAGTGGTTTTTCAACACTAACACAAGTGCGAAAAGTGGTTTTTCAACACTATCACAAGTGCAAAAAGTGTTTTTTCCACACTAATACAAGTGCAAAAGTGGTTTCCTGCACCAACACAAGTGCGAAAAGTGGTTTTTCAACACTAACACAAGTGCAAAAAGTGGTTTTTCCACTCTAATAAAAGTGCAAAAGTGGTTTCCTGCACCAACACAAGTGCGAAAAGTGGTTTTTCAACACTAACACAAGTGCGAAAAGAGGTTTTTCAACACTATCACAAGTGCAAAAAGTGTTTTTTCCACACTAATACAAGTGCAAAAGTGGTTTCCTGCACCAACACAAGTGCGAAAAGTGGTTTTTCAACACTAACACAAGTGCGAAAAGTGGTTTTTCAACACTATCACAAGTGCGAAAAGTGGTTTTTCAACACTAACACAAGTGCGAAAAGTGTTTTTGTCCACACTAATACAAGTGCAAAAGTGGTTTCCTGCACCAACACAATTTTTTCAAACTAATACAAGTGCAAAAGTGGTTTCCTGCACCAACACAAGTGCGAAAAGTGGTTTTTCAACACTAACACAAGTGCGAAAAGTGGTTTTTCAACACTAACACAAGTGCGAAAAGTGGTTTTTCCACACTAATACAAGTGCAAAAGTGGTTTCCTGCACCAACACAAGTGCGAAAAGTGGTTTTTCAACACTAACACAAGTGCGAAAAGTGGTTTCTCAACACTAACAAGTGCGAAAAGTGTTTTTTCCACACTAATACAAGTGCAAAAGTGGTTTCCTGCACCAACCCATGTGCGAAAAGTGGTTTTTCAACACTAACACAAGTGCGAAAAGTGGTTTTTCAACACTAACACAAGTGCGAAAAGTGGTTTTTCAACACTATCACAAGTGCAAAAAGTGTTTTTTCCACACTAATACAAGTGCAAAAGTGGTTTCCTGCACCAACACAAGTGCGAAAAGTGGTTTTTCAACACTAACACAAGTGCGAAAAGTGGTTTTTCAACACTAACACAAGTGCGAAAAGTGGTTTTTCCACACTAATACAAGTGCAAAAGTGGTTTCCTGCACCAACACAAGTGCGAAAAGTGGTTTCCTGCACCAACACAAGTGCGAAAAGTGGTTTTTCAACACTAACACAAGTGCGAAAAGTGGTTTTTCAACACTAACACAAGTGCGAAAAGTGGTTTTTCAACACTAACACAAGTGCGAAAAGTGGTTTTTCCACACTAATACAAGTGCAAAAGTGGTTTCCTGCACCAACACAAGTGCGAAAGGTGGTTTTTCAACACTAACACAAGTGCGAAAAGTGGTTTTTCCACACTAATACAAGTGCAAAAGTGGTTTCCTGCACCAACACAAGTGCGAAAAGTGGTTTTTCAACACTAACACAAGTGCGAAAAGTGGTTTTTCAACACTAACACAAGTGCGAAAAGTGGTTTTTCAACACTAACACAAGTGCGAAAAGTGGTTTTTCCACACTAATACAAGTGCAAAAGTGGTTTCCTGCACCAACACAAGTGCGAAAGGTGGTTTTTCAACACAAGCACGAGTGCTGAAAGTGGTTTTTGCAACAATAACACAAGTGCGAAAAGTGGTTTTCAACACAAGCAAGAGAGCTGAAAGTGATTGTCAACGGCGCAGAAGTGTGGAAATTGGTTTTTGCAACACTAACACAAATGCGAATTATGGTTTACAACACCAACACAAGTGCGAAAAGTGGTTTTTCAACACTAACACAAGTGTGAAAAGTGGTTTTTCAACACTAACACAAGAGCGAAAAGTGGTTTTTCAACACTAACACAAGTGCGAAAAGTCGTTTTTCCACACTAATACAAGTGCAAAAGTGGTTTCCTGCACCAACACAAGTGCGAAAAGTGGTTTTTCAACACTAACACAAGTGTGAAAAGTGGTTTTTCAACACTATCACAAGTGCGAAAAGTGGTTTTTCAACACTAACACAAGTGCGAAAAGTGTTTTTGTCCACAATAATACAAGTGCAAAAGTGGTTTCCTGCACCAACACAATTTTTTCAAACTAATACAAGTGCAAAAGTGGTTTCCTGCACCAACACAAGTGCGAAAAGTGGTTTTTCAACACTAACACAAGTGCGAAAAGTGGTTTTTCAACATTAACACAAGTGCGAAAAGTGGTTTTTCCACACTAATACAAGTGCAAAAGTGGTTTCCTGCACCAACCCAAGTGCGAAAAGTGGTTTTTCAACACTAACACAAGTGCGAAAAGTGGTTTTTCAACACTAACACAAGTGCGAAAAGTGGTTTTTCAACACTATCACAAGTGCAAAAAGTGTTTTTTCCACACTAACACAGGTGCAAAAGTGGTTTCCTGCACCAACACAAGTGCGAAAAGTGGTTTTTCAACACTAACACAAGTGCGAAAAGTGGTTTTTCAACACTAACACAAGTGCGAAAAGTGGTTTTTCCACACTAATACAAGAGCAAAAGTGGTTTCCTGCACCAACACAAGTGCGAAAAGTGGTTTCCTGCACCAACACAAGTGCGAAAAGTGGTTTTTCAACACTAACACAAGTGCGAAAAGTGGTTTTTCAACACTAACACAAGTGCGAAAAGTGGTTTTTCCACACTAATACAAGTGCAAAAGTGGTTTCCTGCACCAACACAAGTGCGAAAGGTGGTTTTTCAACACTAACACAAGTGCGAAAAGTGGTTTTTCCACACTAATACAAGTGCAAAAGTGGTTTCCTGCACCAACACAAGTGCGAAAAGTGGTTTTTCAACACTAACACAAGTGCGAAAAGTGGTTTTTCAACACTAACACAAGTGCGAAAAGTGGTTTTTCCACACTAATACAAGTGCAAAAGTGGTTTCCTGCAAACAACACAAGTGCAAAAGGTGGTTTTTCAACACAAGCACGAGTGCTGAAAGTGGTTTTTGCAACAATAACACAAGTGCGAAAAGTGGTTTTCAACACAAGCAAGAGAGCTGAAAGTGATTGTCAATGGCGCAGAAGTGTGGAAATTGGTTTTTGCAACACTAACACAAATGCGAATTATGGTTTACAACACCAGCACGAGTGCGAAAAGTGGTTTGCAACACGAACAGACGTGTGGAAAGTGGTTTTCAACACTATCACGAGTGCGGAAAGTGGTTTTCAATGCCAGCACAAGTGTGGAAATTAGTGTTGCAACACTAAGATAAATGCGAATTGTGGTTTTCAAAACTGGCGCAAGTGCGAAAAGTGGTTTTGCTACAATAACACAAGTGCAAAAAGTGTTTTTTCCACACTAATACAAGTGCAAAAGTGGTTTCCTGTACCAACACAAGTGCGAAAAGTGGTTTTTCAACACTAACCTAAGTGTGAAAAGTGGTTTTTCAACACTACCACAAGTGCGAAAAGTGGTTTTTCAACACTATCACAAGTGCAAAAAGTGTTTTTTCCACACTAATACAAGTGCAAAAGTGGTTTCCTGCACTAACACAAGTGCGAAAAGTGGTTTTTCAACACTAACACAAGTGCAAAAAGTTGGTTTTTCAACACTAACACAAGTGCGAAAAGTGGTTTTTCCACACTAATACAAGTGCAAAGGTGGTTTCCTGCACCAACACAAGTGCGAAAAGTGGTTTTTCAACACTAACACAAGTGTGAAAAGTGGTTTTTCAACACTAACACAAGAGCGAAAAGTGGTTTTTCAACACTAACACAAGTGCGAAAAGTCGTTTTTCCACACTAATACAAGTGCAAAAGTGGTTTCCTGCACCAACACAAGTGCGAAAAGTGGTTTTTCAACACTAACACAAGTGGGAAAAGTGGTTTTTCAACACGTTTTTCCACACTAATACAAGTGAAAAAGTGGTTTCCTGCACCAACACAAGTGCGAAATAAGGTTTTTCAACATTAACACAAGTGCGAAAAGTGGTTTTTCAACACTATCACAAGTGCGAAAAGTGTTTTTTCCACACTAATACAAGTGCAAAAGTGGTTTGCTGCACCAACACAAGTGCGAAAAGTGGTTTTTCAACATTAACACAAGTGCGAAAAGTGGTTTTTCAACACTATCACAAGTGCAAAAAGTGTTTTTTCCACACTAATACAAGTGCAAAAGTGGTTTCCTGCACCAACACAAGTGCGAAAAGTTGTTTTTCAACACTAACACAAGTGCGAAAAGTGGTTTTTCAACACTATCACAAGTGCAAAAAGTGTTTTTTCCACACTAATACAAGTGCAAAAGTGGTTTCCTGCACCAACACAAGTGCGAAAAGTGGTTTTTCAACACTAACACAAGTGTGAAAAGTGGTTTTTCAACACTAACACAAGTGCGAAAAGTGGTTTTTCAACACTAACACAAGTGCGAAAAGTGGTTTTTCAACACTATCACAAGTGCAAAAAGTGTTTTTTCCACACTAATACAAGTGCAAAAGTGGTTTCCTGCACCAACACAAGTGCGAAAAGTGGTTTTTCAACACTAACACAAGTGCAAAAAGTGGTTTTTCCACTCTAATAAAAGTGCAAAAGTGGTTTCCTGCACCAACACAAGTGCGAAAAGTGGTTTTTCAACACTAACACAAGTGCGAAAAGAGGTTTTTCAACACTATCACAAGTGCAAAAAGTGTTTTTTCCACACTAATACAAGTGCAAAAGTGGTTTCCTGCACCAACACAAGTGCGAAAAGTGGTTTTTCAACACTAACACAAGTGCGAAAAGTGGTTTCTCAACACTATCACAAGTGCGAAAAGTGGTTTTTCAACACTAACACAAGTGCGAAAAGTGTTTTTGTCCACACTAATACAAGTGCAAAAGTGGTTTCCTGCACCAACACAATTTTTTCAAACTAATACAAGTGCAAAAGTGGTTTCCTGCACCAACACAAGTGCGAAAAGTGGTTTTTCAACACTAACACAAGTGCGAAAAGTGGTTTTTCAACACTAACACAAGTGCGAAAAGTGGTTTTTCCACACTAATACAAGTGCAAAAGTGGTTTCCTGCACCAACACAAGTGCGAAAAGTGGTTTTTCAACACTAACACAAGTGCGAAAAGTGGTTTCTCAACACTAACAAGTGCGAAAAGTGTTTTTTCCACACTAATACAAGTGCAAAAGTGGTTTCCTGCACCAACCCATGTGCGAAAAGTGGTTTTTCAACACTAACACAAGTGCGAAAAGTGGTTTTTCAACACTAACACAAGTGCGAAAAGTGGTTTTTCAACACTATCACAAGTGCAAAAAGTGTTTTTTCCACACTAATACAAGTGCAAAAGTGGTTTCCTGCACCAACACAAGTGCGAAAAGTGGTTTTTCAACACTAACACAAGTGCGAAAAGTGGTTTTTCAACACTAACACAAGTGCGAAAAGTGGTTTTTCCACACTAATACAAGTGCAAAAGTGGTTTCCTGCACCAACACAAGTGCGAAAAGTGGTTTCCTGCACCAACACAAGTGCGAAAAGTGGTTTTTCAACACTAACACAAGTGCGAAAAGTGGTTTTTCAACACTAACACAAGTGCGAAAAGTGGTTTTTCAACACTAACACAAGTGCGAAAAGTGGTTTTTCCACACTAATACAAGTGCAAAAGTGGTTTCCTGCACCAACACAAGTGCGAAAGGTGGTTTTTCAACACTAACACAAGTGCGAAAAGTGGTTTTTCCACACTAATACAAGTGCAAAAGTGGTTTCCTGCACCAACACAAGTGCGAAAAGTGGTTTTTCAACACTAACACAAGTGCGAAAAGTGGTTTTTCAACACTAACACAAGTGCGAAAAGTGGTTTTTCAACACTAACACAAGTGCGAAAAGTGGTTTTTCCACACTAATACAAGTGCAAAAGTGGTTTCCTGCACCAACACAAGTGCGAAAGGTGGTTTTTCAACACAAGCACGAGTGCTGAAAGTGGTTTTTGCAACAATAACACAAGTGCGAAAAGTGGTTTTCAACACAAGCAAGAGAGCTGAAAGTGATTGTCAACGGCGCAGAAGTGTGGAAATTGGTTTTTGCAACACTAACACAAATGCGAATTATGGTTTACAACACCAGCACGAGTGCGAAAAGTGGTTTGCAACACGAACAGACGTGTGGAAAGTGGTTTTCAACACTATCACGAGTGCGGAAAGTGGTTTTCAATACAAGCACAAGTGTGGAAATTGGTTTTGCAACACTAACACAAGTGTGGAAAGTGGTTTTCAACACGAGTACAAGTGTGACAAGTGCTTTTGCTACACTAACTCAATTGCGAAAATTGGTTTTCAACATTAACATGAGGGCGGAAAGTGGTTTTCAATGCCAGCACAAGTGTGGAAATTAGTGTTGCAACACTAAGATAAATGCGAATTGTGGTTTTCAAAACTGGCGCAAGTGCGAAAAGTGGTTTTGCTACACTAACACAAGTGCGAAAAGTGGTTTTCAACACGAGCATGAGTGCGGAAAGTGGTTTTCAACACTAGCTCAAGTGCGGAAAGTGGTTTTCAAAACAAGCACAATTGCAAAAAGTGGTTCTGCAACACTAGCTCAAGTGCGGAAAGTGGTTTTCAATGCCAGCACAAGTGCGGAAAGTAGTTCTGCAACACTGGTTCAAGTGTGGAAAGTGGTTTTCAACAACAGCACAAGTGCAGAAACTGGTTTTGCAACACTAACACAAGTGCGAAAAGTGGTTTGGCAACAGTAACACAAGTGCGAATGTGGTTCTATAACACTAACACAAGTGTGAAAGTAGTTTTGCAACACTAACACAAGTGCGATAAGTGGTTTTCAATGCCAGTACGAGGGCGGAAAGTGGTTTTTGTAACAATAACACAAGTGCGAAAAGTGGTTTTGCAACACTAACACAAGTGCAGAAGTGGTTTTGCAACACTAACACAAGTGCAATAAGTGGTTTTGCAACACTAACACAAATGCGAAAGTGGTTTTTCAACACTAACACAAGATCGATGAATGGTTTTCAATGCCAGTACGAGTGTGGAAAGTGGTTTTGCAACACGAGCTCAAGTGCGGAGAGTGGTTTTCAACGCCAGCACAAATGCTAAAAGTGGTTTTGCAACACTAACACAAGTGAGACAAATGGTTTTGTAACACTAAAACAAATGCAAAAAGTCGTTTTGAACACTAACAGGAGCACGAAAAGTGGTTTTCAACACTAGCAGAAGTGCAAAAATTTGTTTTCAACGCCAGCACAAGTGCGGAAGGTGGTTTTGCAATACTAACACAAGTGCAAAAAGTGGTTATCAATGCCAGCACAAGTGCAAAAATGGTTCTGCAACACTACCTCAAGTGCGGAAAGTGGTTTTCAATGCCAGCACAACTGCGGAAAGTAGTTCTGCAACACCAGCTCAAGTGCGGAAAGTGGTTTTCAACACGAGCACAAGTGCGATAAGTGGTTTTGCAACACTAAGACAAATGCGAATTGTGGTTTTCAACACTGGCGCAAGTGCGAAAAGTGGTTTTCAACACGAACACAATTGCGAAAAGTTGTTTGCAACACTAACACAAGTGCGAAAGTGGTTTTATAACACTAACACAAGTGCGAAACGTGATTTTCAACACTAACACAAGTGCGAAAAGTGGTTTTCAACACGAGCATGAGTGCGGAAAGTGGTTTTCAACACTAGCTCAAGTGCGGAAAGTGGTTTTCAAAACAAGCACAATTGCAAAAAGTGGTTCTGCAACACCAGCTCAAGTGCGGAAAGTGGTTTTCAATGCCAGCACAAGTGCGGAAAGTAGTTCTGCAACACTAGTTCAAGTGTGGAAAGTGGTTTTCAACAACAGCACAAGTGCAGAAACTGGTTTTGCAACACTAACACAAGTGCGAAAAGTGGTTTGGCAACACTAACACAAGTGCGGATGTGGTTTTATAACACTAACACAAGTGTGAAAGTAGTTTTGCAACACTAACACAAGTGCGATAAGTGGTTTTCAACGCCAGTACGAGTGCGAAAAGTGGTTTTGCAACACTAACACAAGTGCGGAAGTGGTTTTGCAACACTAACACAAGTGCAATAAGTGGTTTTGCAACACTAACACAAATGCAAAAGTGGTTTTGCAACACTAACACAAGATCGATAAATCGTTTTCAATGCCAGTACGAGTGTGGAAAGTGGTTTTGCAACACGAGCTCAAGTGCGGAGAGTGGTTTTCAACACCAGCACAAATGCGAAAAGTGGTTTTCAATGCCAGCACAAATGCGAAAAGTGGTTTTGCAACACTAACACAAGTGAGACAAATGGTTTTGTAACACTCAAACAAGTGCAAAAAGTCGTTTTGAACACCAACAGGAGCGCGAAAAGTGGTTTTCAACACTAGCAGAAGTGCAAAAAGTTGTTTTCAACGCCAGCACAAGTGCAGAAAGTGGTTTTGCAATACTAACACAAAAGTGGTTATCAATGCCAGCACAAGTGCGAAAAGTGGTTCAGCAACACTAGCTCAAGTGCGGAAAGTGGTTTTCAACACGAGCACAAGTGCGATAAGTGGTTTTGCAACACTAAGACAAATGCGAATTGTGGTTTTCAACACTGGCGCAAGTGCGAAAAGTGGTTTTCAACATGAACACAATTGCAAAAAGTGGTTTTCAACACTAACCAACTTGCGAAAAGTTGTTTGCAACACTAACATAAATGCGGAAAAGTGGTTTTGCAACACAGGCACACGTGTATAACATGCTTTTCAACACGAGCGCAAGCGTGTAAAGTGGTTTCGCAAAACGAACACAAGCGTGGAAAGTGGTTTTCAACACGAGCACAAGTGCGATAAGTGGTTTTGCAACACTAAGACAAATGCAAATTGTGGTTTTCAACACTAACACAAGTGTTGAAAGTGGTTTTGCAACACAGGCAGAACTGTAGAACATGGTTTTCAACACGAGCGCAAGTGTGGAAAGTGGTTTTGCAACACTGGCTCAGGTGCAGAGAGTGGTTTTCAATGCCAGCACAAGTGCGAAAAGTGGTTTTGCAACACGAACACATGAGACAAGTGGTTTTGCAACACTAACACAAGTGCAAAAAGTGGATTTGAACACTAACAGGAGCGCGAAAAGTGGTTTTTAAGACTAGCAGTAGTGCAAAAAGTGGTTTTCAACGCCAGCACAAGTGCGGAAAGTGGTTTTGTAATACTGGCACATATGTGGAAAGTAGTTTTCAACACCAGCACAAGTGCAGAAAGTGGTTTTGTAACACTAACACAAGTGCAAAATGTGGTTTTCAATGCCAACACAAGTGCAAAAAGTGGTTCTGCAACACTTGCTCAAGTGCGGAAGTGGTTTTCAATGCCAGCACAAGTGCGGAAAGTAGTTCTGCAACACTAGTTCAAGTGCGGAAAGTGGTTTTCAACAACAGCACAGGTGGAGAAAATGGTTTTGCAACACTAACACAAGTGCGAAAAGTGGTTTGGCAACACTAACACAAGTGTGAAAGTGGTTTTATAACACTAACACAAGTGTGAAAGTAGTTTTGCAACACTAACACAAGTACGATAAGTGGTTTTCAACGCCAGTACGAATGCTGAAAGTGGTTTTTGTAACAATAACACAAGTGCGAAAAGTGGTTTTGCAAGACTAACACAAGTGTGGAAGTGGTTTTGCAAAACTAACACAAGTGCAATAAGTGGTTTTGCAACACTAACACAAATGCGAAAGTGGTTTTGCAACACTAACACAAGTTCGATAAATGGTTTTCAATGCCAGTACGAGTGTGGAAAGTGGTTTTGCAACACGAGCTCAAGTGCGGAGAGTGGTTTTCAATGCCAGCACAAGTGTGAAAAGTGGTTTTGCAACATTAACACAAGTTAGACAAATGGTTTTGTAACACTAAAACAAGTGCAAAAAGTCATTTTGAACACTAACATGAGTGCGAAAAGTGGATTTCAACACTAGCAGAAGTGCGATATGTGGTTTTGCAACACTAAGACAAATGCAAATTGTGGTTTTCAACACTAACACAAGTGTGGAAAGTGGTTTTCAATGCCAGCACGAGTGCTGAAAGTGGTTTTTGCAACAATAACACAAGTGCGAAAAGTGGTTTTCAACACAAGCCAGAGTGCTGAAAGTGGTTGTCAACGGCCGCAGAAGTGTGGAAATTGGTTTTTGCAACACTAACACAAATGCGAATAATTGTTTACAACACTAGCACGAGTGCGAAAAGTGGTTTGCAACACTAACACACGTGTGGAAAGTGGTTTTCAACACAAGCACGAGTGCGGAAAGTGGTTTTCAATACAAGCACAAGTGTGGAAATTGGTTGTGCAACACTAACACAAGTGTGGAAAGTGGTTTTCAACACGGGTACAAGTGTGACAAGTGGTTTTGCTACTGTGGAAGTACTGTACTGCATTAATGTACTGTACGGCATGGTATTAAATGTACTGTATGGCATTAATCAAAACCAATATGGAAGTAGAGATCTTGACATCATATTGATCGTTGGAATTGGAAAACGAAGCAGATAGGCGATTTCGTAAATGAATGTCAGGAATTTGCACGAACGTGGTAATCTCTCGTTCACCTGGTCACAGCCCCGGGCTAGAGCACCCTCCTATTGTGAGGCAAATGGAACTCCCAGCAGGGGGGGAGCGAATCGGCTCCGATGAGGCGAGCGTGGATGACCTCGGGGCATTTGCGGAGAAGGGATTAGCGCGACGATGCCCATAAAGACAGAAACATACTTTGAGTCAGGACACTTGTCATCAGAATCTCTGCCCAAATGGAACGAACGAGTACGGAACGAGGACAGCGCAGAAGACCGACCAAAGAAGAACCAACGACTTGAATTACCAAATTCGTTATTGTATTGTAGTTCTTTATTATATTGAAACAAGTGAATTATTAGTTAATAAAGCATTGCTTTTGTAAAAGCTGTTTGGTCATATCGGAGCCTCCTGTGTATAATACATTCCCGAACAATTTGGTGGCTACCGTAAGGGGATCAATTGGACACCGACAAGATCTTTCTGAAAGGTAAGCATGTTCTTCTTCTTGTCCAATATGATGTACGAACGTGGGAATATTTATTCTGTATATACATGGAGGATGTGGTGTTTGGGCTTCTCCACGCACCATTGGTGCACGGAAGCCCTGATAAGGAAAATGTAGATGAGACCCCTTTTGCTCAGGTGCTGTGCAGCGCTGCACAAAAGATCCATATGAGTGGGGCCTGGGCGCTGTGTAATTAATTAATTAGTACACAAAGAACCAATTACTAGGGTGCTGAATAAACACAAAAGATCCATTGGAGCGGGACTCCCGGTGCTGTGATTTATTCAAAGAACCAAATTTTGTAAGAATTAAGATATGATTTGTCGACATTATAAATACGGTAATATATGTAACGATTTTTATAACGATCGTCCGAGGTAAAGTCCTACAAAATGTCTGCTGTTCCTTTTTCCTTTGAGTCGTAATCCTGTTGAAATCTCATCACAAATGCGGAAGTTAGTACGCCAGGGAATGATCGAGGTCCTTGATGGCAAAGCAGGAATAGTGAATGAGCGGACAAAGTCACGGATGGAACATCGACAAACGATTGTAGCTATTATTCGTGTTTTTCTAATGATTTCTGTAAATACGTATTTTTCCTGTGCTGTGTAATTCTTATGACACGCGCCACTGATGTGCGCGAAGCGAAGCGAATGTCTGCCTGCATTCGCCTGTGTAATTGAGACTGCGTCTTTGCGAAGATTAGTGCGTAGTCACACGAATACGCTGGTTATTAAGGGCCTTGCTGTGAACTGGGAGCAGGTGGACCATGAGTGCACCATGGGACCATCTGTTTCCGAGTCGTGTAAGGCCTGTACACTCGTTTACACACTCGTACACCTGTGTAGCACTTACAACGTACTTTTGAGTTGCCCGCCCAAATGGTGGAGGACTCGCTTGGCGTGCGAGAGAGGGCGGGAAATGGAGATTTATATATATATACTAGCGGGGTCAACCGTGGGAATCCCACGGGCATGGATGTGTGACATTTCGACATATTGAGTTAGATGCTGCACCTGCACATTCAGTTATATAAAATGGTTACTGGCAATTGATCACATCCACAAATGATGTAATCCACACAATTTATGTACTTTACATAACGTTAATAGGAATACATGCCCGTGTAGATGGGAAATAGTTTGTTTGACAGAAATCACAAATATCAGAAGAAAGTTTTTAAAATTTAGAACTATTCTCACTCAGAGTTAAACATCACCGTAATATTATGCGGTTGCTTCAACGTTTTTGGTGAATTATATGTCATCATTGTGAGATTTTTTTGGAATTTTTTTTTTTGAAATGAGATTTTTATATTTTAAAAAAACGGCAAAAAAGCATCAGAACAGCTGTGAAACAGCATCAAAACAGCAGTGAAAAAGCATCAAAACACTATCAAAACAACAGTGGAAAGCATCAAAACAGCAGTGAAAAAGCATCAAAACAGCAGTGAAAAAGCATCAAAACAGCAGTGAAAAAGCATCAAAACAGCAGTGAAAAAGCATCAAAACAGCAGTGAAAAAGCATCAGAACAGCAGTGAAAAAACTGCAGTGAAAAAGCATAAAAACAGCAGTGAAAAAGCATCAAAACAGCAGTAAAAAGCATCAAAACAGCAACAATGGTCCGGTGATTTTTCAATCACCGCAACTAAATGTGTCGGAGTAATTAACTATTTTCCTTTGTGCCCTCCTTTTGTTGCCTGAATGGTGTCACTGCAGGACCTCCGGGTAAACAACATTATGGGTGAAGATTCCACTTTGGCCATCAATTTTTCCATTACTGACTACCTTTACCTTGACATCCTCAAATCGTTTAGCACGCGACAATGCAACATATAATTGGCCATGGCTGAAGACGGGTTCTGGTAAGTAAATCCCAACTTTGTGTAATGTTTGACCTTGACTCTTGTTTATTGAGAAAGAGAATGCCACACGAACTGGAAATTGATGGCGTTTGAGTACGAATGGTAGTGTTGTATCGGAAGGTGCAATACTAATCCTGGGTATAAATGTGCGTGTTCCTTTGTGACTGCCAGAAATTATTTCTCCATCTATTATGTTTGGCAACAATCTTTTAACAACCAATCTTGCACCATTGCACAGTCCCTGTTTAACATGATGTAACATGATGTGTAACATGATGGAGTAACATTTAACATGGAGTAACATGATGACAGCACCATCTTTGAGACGAAGTTTGTGCAATGGCATTCCAGAAGGAGTTAATTGATTTAGGAATTCCATAGGATAATTTAGTGCCTCTTCAGGGTCATCACAGACAATGGAATCAGCGCTGAAGTACGTCTTTTCTTCCCCAGGAAATGCATCCAGTATCTCATCGTTGATCACAAATGTGGATTCATTCTTTGGACACAACACGGCTCGTTGTGCCAGCGCATCATAGTTTGAATGGATTTCGTTAAAATTACCGAAAACAGCCTCTGCTGAAGAAATGTTGTCTTCTACACAGATACGATCAGGCAGTCGTATTAAATCTGAGTCAGGAATTGTTTCCACAGTCCCATTTCCAACCGACAGTAACCATTTTGAGAATTCTTCGTCATCATTAGCTCTCATGTTTGATTTTAAGTTCAGCTGTTTGAACTTTGGCCACAACTTGCTACGCTTGATGAATGTGGCGATGATTGCTGCAGGTGCAGCGCGAGGTACAACGGGCAAAACCTGCCTGAAGTCCCCACCAAGAAGTAAGACCTTTCCACCAAAAGGAATGTTGTTGCTGGTTACATCCCGGAGACATCGATCAACAGCCGCTAAAGCATATGCTGGAGCCATAGGTGCTTCATCCCAAATGAATAGGTTGGCCTTCCTTAGAGCATCTGCATCTTTACTCGTAGGTGATATGTTGCATGTGGAGTTTTCCAAAATGGGCACTGGCAATTTAAATCGATGGTGCGATGTACGGTCCCCTGCTAGCAATGTTGCTGCAATGCCCGAGTACGCCATTGGAAGAACCAAACGACACTGGCCTCGCAAGATGTGCAGAAGCGTATTATAGAGAAAGGTCTTGCCACTTCCGCTCGGTCCATCAACGAAAAACAACCGGTTGCCTGTGTACTGGTCCCTACAATGAACGGCCTGTAGGACCTCATCTACCATTTTGATTTGGTCATTATTTAGTAGTTGTCTGTTGTTTTCACCTTTTTCATGTTCATCTCCCGGTACATACTGATAATCATCGCTCGAAAGATCTTCAACAGTGTCTGGAGGTACTGGTAACTGAAATGCTTCCAAGGTCTGTCCATGTCTCAGGAGGAAGGACTGTATTTCTCGCAATGCCATGAAAATACTTTGTTCCAAGATATGGCCGCTGTGCACAAAATCTTCGCAAAGGTCGTTTTTATATTTTTCCCACAGTGCCGACGTGTCTGTTGGTGTGCAGAATATGCATAGGGTTGCAAAAAGAGATCTCAATTGTTGCGGCATGGCAAAGATAACTCCATCAGCTAAGGACCTGTCCCATTCTGTATCATCTTCTGTTAAATGTAATTTCCTGGCTGCATTCTTGTATGTTTCACAAACTGCTCCATCTACGGTTCTGAGATCTTCAAATGATGTTTTACCAGGGCAGTGCAGCAGGAGTACACGAAGATGAAAGCGCTCAATGTCCATAGGGCTTGCCGAAACCATGCGTCCGATAACCTTGTTGCCGCCCCGGCGTCGAAGTTTCCATGTCTTTCGTCCATCTTCAAATACGTAATATTTTGGAATGTCATGGTACAGATAACTTCGTGCCTCAGGGTCTCTCTGGTTTAACTGAAACCAAGCTGTAAGTGTTGTTCCCCTATGTCGTACAATGGCTTCTACCTCGTTACCATCCCTGAACACAACAGTCTGCAATTCAGGTAAGTGTACCGCAAGTCTGGTGATGGAATGGGACTGTTTGTGCATTTCAAATTCCATCAATCTCCATGCTGCCTCTGGGGCACTGACATATCTGCAGTCCAAATAGGTCTTTATTTCGTCCACCTCCACTCTCCCGCGCTCTCGAATTTCGATGCTGGCACAGTCATGTCCCTTGTACACATATTTAAATAAGTACTTTATACTCTTTATGCGAGCGCAACCCTCAATGTTGATGTGTGCTCTGTACTTCTTCAGTAAATAAGCATTGAATGGGACCACATATTGGCAATCAACATCGGTTCCATGAACGGTTATGGTGGGTCCATTTGGGGGACGCTTGTAAAGGGCATAGCCATCTATGCTCGCAAGTGTCTCTGCAGCATACGCTTTTGGAAAGCCTTTACTGCACACTCCATCTTTCACACAAATCGAATGGCGATTTAAAGTGCCACACGGACCATGTATCATGTGAGACTTCACCAAGGAATGGATCTCTGGTGACTCATTTGAATTAGGAATTTGTGCGGAAACAATTCTGTCAATGTCTTCAGCGGTACAAATTTTATCTTCTTGGCACAGCATGAGTAATATGTGGGCATGCGGTAGGCCACGCTTCTGATACTCGACGACGTAGAGAAATGCACGTACTTTGCCCAACACGTGCTTCTTCGTTATATCGTCGATTAACTCTTTTAATTTCAGATGAAACGCGCGTGCCACTAAATCTGGTCTGCCTTCAGCTCGTTGGTGTTGTCCGATGTTTTCTTGTATCTCTGTCCATTTTGGATTACACGTGAACGTGATGAAAAGATCTGGTTTTCCGAATTTGCGAACAATGGCCATAGCATCTTGGTAGTTCTGCTGCATAGCTCTTGGACTCCCTGCAAAACTCGACGGCAAAATGACGATATGACCGACAGGACGTTGGTTATCAGCAGCAACGTTCTGGATGTGGTCCAGTAGTCCTCTGTATTCCATGGCTCTAAGGGTTTCCTGATTTTGTTTGAAGTATTGCAGTCGATTTGCTTCTGCCTTGCAATATCCGTCGACAACATACTGCTGGAACAATTTCCCCGAAGAATGGATAGTGCTGAATTCATTTCGAATAGCCAGTCGGTAGGCATAGAATTCACGATGAGTTACCTTGTTTCGAACCACAGTCTGTCGCTGGTGAAGCATGTTTATCATCCATCCAGGCTCGCCATGTGGAAAGAGAATGGGATATGTCATGGGATCAATGTGAGAGGAAAGTGGAGAGAGATTGTGTAAGCCCTGGTCATGCAAATGAACCTGGAAATTCCTGTTTGCAGGTGGTTCACCATCTTGTCCACTAACGAAGACAGCAGCAATTTCATCAGCAGTTGGTATGTTGTAACGTCTTTGGTCGTCTGCACACAGTCGACGAAAATGCATTTCCAAGGTAGAAGGGAGGCGATCTTCAAGGACAGCTTTCCTGATTTCTTCCTGTTCACGCTCGAACATAGTCTTGTAACATGTGACATAAGGATTAACGTCAGATAGTATGTTGTGCAGTTGTGCCATCAATTCTTGCAAACATCTGTGATTCTCAGGTCGATTCATACGTTCCTTTGTAGCTTGAGCTGTATCCAAAATAAATAATTGTGCAAATTGTGCTTGTTCATGT
>NC_136262.1:270735504-270828004 GCF_964187855.1 Myxine glutinosa | reverse complement strand
GGGAGGAGGTATGGGGAGGTCCTAAACTCACTACTGGTGCCATACGATCACATTCTGGTGCAACGAAGAGTCAGAATTAATGGAAACGAGTCCTTAACTGACATAGACTAAGAATAACTAGCAAGATGTCCGAAAGTTGTCTACGTGAGATGCGGTGGACCTGGGCACGACATTTAATGGGGGAAAAAGGGGAAGGTCGGTTCTACAGAGTGTTATTTACAGGCAATGGGACTAGGGAATGGGGGATTGCGGATAGTTGGGGAGTATTGGGGAAATAGGGGAATATTTACAAGCGGATATGGAGGCCAAATCCCATATCCGCAACAATATATATACTTTCTACTCGCATATACTTTCTAGACACATCACTCACGCTTCAAAATAACAGACTCGAAACAGAACTATACACCAAACCAACAGACACTCACTCTTACCTTCTCCCTTCTTCATCTCATCCTAAACATACAATTGCAAGCATACCATACAGTCAAGCACTCAGAGTAAGACGCATTTGCTCAACAAAAATGGCAGAAGAAACTTCTCTTTGCCAATTAGAAACACACTTCATTGCAAGAAACTATGACCCTCACTCTGTGCAAGAAGCAATAACCCGAGCAAAACACATACCGAGAGCAGACCTTCTGACTTACAAACCCAAACCTGCAACTAACCATGTCCCACTGGTAACCACCTACTCTGCTACCTCATCCCAATTGCCAAGTATTCTGAATAAGGCCCTTCCTCTCCTCCATCAATCAGAAACACTCGGCACCACATTTCCTCAACCTCCACTAACATCATTTCGACGTGGTCGGACACTCAGGGACCTCTTGGTAAAAGCAAAGCACCCACAGCCCCACAACAAAGAAACTAGGATCCCTGGCTTCTATAAATGCACAGCAAACAAATGCATTATTCACAAGCATTTACTAGAAGGAAACAAATTCTGTAGTTCTAGCACTGGACAAAAATTCCCCATCACCTCCTATATGAACTGCAAATCTACATGGGTCATATACCTAATAACTTGCCAAAAGTGCACCAAACAATATGTTGAAAAACTGAAAATACACTCTACACACGATTTAATAACACCCGGTCAGAAATCAATAACTTCCACACCAGTCAGGGCAAATCTCTACCTTACACGATACACTTTAATCAACCGGATCACTCTATAAATGACATTCAGATCTCTGCCATTGAATCAATCACAAATCGATCACACACCACGATTCTGAAACGTGAGTCCTTTTGGATACACAAACTTCGGACAAAAGTCCCTCATGGCATAAATTTTGATGACTAAAGCATGTTCCCACATCAACCCAATCAAATTGTTAACCGTAACCCATTCATTCATTCATTCATTCATTCATTCATCATTCATTCATTCATTCATTCTACCTTTATATGTCATTTATATAAATATATAAATATATTATATGAATATAAATGGGATATGAATATATGCTTGTGTGTTTATGTATGTATATCTCTATATTTGTATATGCACGTGCACCCTAACTGTAACGCAAACGGTCACTTCCGTTGAACTTGGGGCTGGTGAGTGAACTTTGGCGTGGCTCTTCCTTCTGTATGCATTTTCTACACACATCACACATCTCACACACATATCACCATACATACTTGACTGATATACATGCCTAATGTTTTGTAGACTCAGAAAAGACCTTTGTTGGTCGAAAGCTTGTCGACAATTAAAGATGGACGTCCTGAAGCTACGTCCGCGTCTTATTTAATCTAACGATTATATATATATTATATATATATATATATATATATATATATATATACAGTATATATATACAGTATATATATATATATGTATATATATATATATATATATATATATATATATATATATATATATATATATATATATATACAGACTTGGCATTTAATATGGAATATTTTTTTTGTGGGGGTAAACTTACTTTTCAAGATGTCTGAGAACCAAAAGTTCATTGGAATTATGTTGAAATTATTCTAGATTTTGTTAGTGTGACCTTTAAAAGAAACAAAAACCACATTTGACATTTCGAAACAAATAAATTGATCCTTGAAAGTGATGTAAACTGATATCGAACTCAATTCATGGACAGAACTGTGTTAAACTTCTGTACGTTTTCCAGAAGTATCTCTTTATTTTGCACATTAGCCAAAAAAATTTTTAACAAAAACAAAAGTTAAATTACGACTGGGATTATGGACAGTAAAATTACAGTTCAGTAATTCGTGTAACCCCCACGAGCATTCAGGAGAGCACGTACACGTTGAGGCATGCTGTTCACGAGATTTGCCAAGGTTTGGACAGGAATCACTTGCCGTGCAGTGACAATAGCCTGCTGCAATTCATGCACAGAGGTCGGCTGCTGGTCCAAGTGGTCGATTTGACGCATTAATTCTGCCCACAAGTTCTCTATCGGATTCATATCCGGGGACATGGCAGGCCACTCCATATGCTCTACACCACGGTCAGCAAGAAAGTGTTGGATCATGCGAGCACGATGAGGCCGTGCATTGTCATCTTGGAAGACAAAGTTTCCTCGAAAGGCTGCACGAGCAAATGGAAGCAATATTTCTTCCAGAATGGCCCTGTACTTGAACTGGTTCAGGTTTCCATTCAGAACAACCAGGTCAGTTTTGCCCCCTGCATGAAAAGCAGCCCAAACGGTCACCCCACCACCTCCAGCTTGGACTCTTGGCACTATACAATCTTTGTTGAAGGCTTCATGCACTTGTCTGCGCACTCGGACGTGGCCATGTTGACGATAGACCAGAAATCTAGACTCGTCACTGAAGATCACGTGATTCCATTGTCCTGGCTGCCATTGACGGTGCTCTCTGGCCCACTGCAATCGGCGCTGGTGGTGTTGTCTGGTCAGGCATGGCTTTCTCAGGGGACGCCTGGCACGATAGCCTGCTTGAACCAGTCATTGGTTGACTAGCCTTCTGGATACAGGCACATTTGTCAGTTGCTGCCACTCAGCCCGAAGCCGATTAGCTGACTTGGTACGGCCATTGCGGACTAACCGGTGCAGCTGGCGATCATCCCTCCTTGTGGTTCTGCGGGGATGTCCTGGCCTCGGTATTGGAGTAGGGACACCCCTCTGACCATTTCGTTTCAGGATCTTTGACATCTGACATTGAGTGATGCCATACTGCCGAGCAATAGCACGCTGTTTCATGCCGTAATTTCGTAAAGCCACCACTCCATGGCAAACAGCATTGTGGAGTTGACGGACCATCTCCAGAGGAAGCGGCAATAACTTTTGGAGACGTGCAGCAGTTGTTTTCCACTGATACAGAATGCAACAACCCTTGTATACCCGACTGTGAAGCCAATCATCAAATGCACCTGTCCATACATTTTGCCACGCCACCTGTGATGTAATCCTGTTGTTGACTTTTGCTGCGACAGACAATCAGTGACATGGTTCTTTTAACAAATAAATCACCAAAGTGTGAAAGAAACTCACCAGATTGATATACTGAGTTAAGAAAGTAAACCCAAGCCAAGGAAAAAAAAAATTCCATATTAAATGCCAAGTCTGTATATATATATATATATATATATATATATATATATATAAAACACCGTTTGTGTGTGTGTGTGTGTGTGTGTGTGTGTGTGTGTGTGTGTGTGTGTGTGTGTGTGTGTGTGTGTGTAATGTTACTGATAGACTCCTAAACGGAGAGGCTTACGTGCTTGATATTTGACATAGACATGGCCATTGAGCGTGGGACGAATATGGCCGAACTCAAAATATTTGACGATCCATATTTTTTATTCATATTTACCTCAGCGCATTTCAGCGCACGGAATCAACGGAATCAGAGCAGGTGGGCGCTGATTCGCTCAGAGCGATCACGTGATGACGCTATGACGCTATGAACGCTATGACGCTATGACGCTATGAACGATATGACGCTATGAACGATATGACGCTATGAATAAAAAAATCGCTATGACGCTATGAAACGCTATGACGCCATGACCGCTATGACGCTATGACGCTATGAAAAAAAAAATCGCTAAGACGCTATGAAACGCTATGACGCTATGAACGATATGACGTTATGAACGCTATGAACGCTATGAAAAAAAAATCGCTATGACACTACGAAACGCTATGACGCTATGAAAAAAAAAATCGCTCGCTTTGCCAAGGGGCTCGCTCCCCCCCCCCCCCCCCCGTTCCCCTCCCCTCCCCCTCCCCTCCCCCACCCGGCAGTGCCGGGTACTTCTGCTAGTATATATATATATATACACACATACATATATATATTGTTACAGACACGACTTTGATGTTACGGTGGGTCGAGCGGAATGGCCGCCGTGTCCGCACAAGTTACCCGATTATACTCGAACGTTGCCGAGTCGCGCTACGCTAAATCAATGAAGGAAAAGGACACAACGGCTGGGATTAAAATGACACGACACCAGTGATACGGTTCTCAAGACCTCCGGAGGAGGTTATATTAGGGCGGAAGGTCAGATTACAACGACAAGAGGGACAGCATAGAAAGGCAGGCACTTAGACACACTCTTATATTAGCCCCGACAGACGACAGATAAACGGGACAAAACTGACTCACACGGGGATTGATGGCAAGGAGGGGCAGGTCTTCGATGGCTCAAGGTGCACCTTGGCTCAGGGGCAAAATCGACCCGGTCCAGTCCAAAGATGCGGGAGGTCTCACTCAGCGCTCGGAGGTGGTGACTTGTCTTCTCAAGCTGGGGGCGCATCTGACGTCACGTCCGGTAAGTGGCCGCGTATATCCGGCGGGGAGTGACACGCCCTCGGCTCGTTAGCTCCGCCCCAGATGGAATCGGCCCGTTGCTTCTCATTGGGTGCGTGCGGGGGGGTTACCGGCTCCGCCCTTGACGAGGGGCTGACAAGGAGCCCCTTCGTGGTAACCCCGTCGGAGCGCATGGTCAATGGCGGCTAACCGAGCCGGTGTGAGGACGCACACTCCCCCGCGCCGCGCCGTTGTTGTAGTTGTTGTTGTAGTTGTTGTTGTAGTTGTTGTTGTAGTTGTTGTTTGGGGAAGAAGATGGGAGGAGGTATGGGAAGGTCCTAAACTCACTACTGGTGCCATATAATCACATTCTGGTGCAACGAAGAGTCAGAATTAATGGAAACGAGTCCTTAACTGACATAGACTAAGAATAACTAGCAAGATGTCCGAAAGTTGTCTACGTGAGATGCGGTGGACCTGGGCACGACATTTAATGGGGGAAAAAGGGGAAGGTCGGTTCTACAGAGTGTTATTTACAGGCAATGGGACTAGGGAATGGGGGATTGGGGATAGTTGGGGAGTATTGGGGAAATAGGGGAGTATTTACAAGCGGATATTGAGGCCAAGTCCCATATCCGCAACAATATATATATATATATATATATATATATATATATATATATATATATATATATATATATATATATATATATATATATATAGATATATAGATATATATATATATATATATATATACACACACACACACACACACACACACACACACACACACACACACGTACACACATGCACACACATACACACATATACACACACACACACATATATAAACACATACTCACACACACACACATACACACACGTACACACACATGTACACCGACACATGCATACACATACACATACACACACACACACACACACATATATATATGCACATATACAAAAACACATCACACGTCACACACACACACACACACACAAACACACACACATGTATACACACACACACACACGTGCACCTACACATGTCCCACGGCACATGTATATATCCCACATCCCACATGTATATACATGTTTAAAGTGTACGTGCCCTTCCTTCCTCCCTCCTCCCTCCTCCCACCTCCCACCTCCCACCTCTCTCCTCCCTCCTCCCTCCTCCCTCCTCCCTCCTCCTTCCCCTGCCCGGCAACGCCGGGTACTTCTGCTCGTAACTAATAAAATAAAAACGAAGAAATATCTCTCAGCAATTTTCCGTCTGTTAATTTATAAATTTTACAAATGTGAATTACACGTCCATGCACACGTGAAATGGAGTTTGTTTTTTCACACGTGAACCTTTACTCCTCAGTCACATTTGCTCTACGGCTAGGATACGGCGGTATATAATGACTGAAGCATTACTTCCGGTTAATAATGTTGAATGAAATATGAACGAAGAAATACATGTCAGCATCATTGTTGACGTTTTTGTGATGACTGTCATCAAACGGAAAAGTAATATATCTCAACGGAAAAGAAAAACCGAATTTTTTATATATGTCGACATTTTCCCCGACTGTTAATTTAGGCGGTGTATTTTCGTGTATCATCATGGCGTGATTTTAAAAAATATATCTCTGCATTTTCCCGTGTGTGCGTGAATGTTCTCAATTATTTCTGACACCGAGTCTAAAACCATCGATAAAAATTAAATCAGATGGTGAATTCGATATAAAATCGTGAAGGTGACTCAATGAATGGGCTTTATTTTACAGGCCTTTGAGAATTCATTTCGTTCTATAAACGGAAACTTTCATCGGATTTTCTTCCCGTTTTTTTTCAACCGAGTCTAAAACTATGTTAGCGACTGTTAAAAATGAAATGATATATCGAATTTGAGTTGAAATAAACCTGTGTGAGAGAGAAAGACAGCACGGGCCTAACTAAACTGGCCTGAAAGCTATTCGAGTTAATAAAATGGTGCATATTTGTTTACATGAAGCCTCTCCAAGAATGGGTGGAGCTATGGGTGGAGCTACTCTGCAAACGGAGTAAGCCACACCCCAGACAGACAGACAGACAGACAGACAGAATCACCTTCGCCTATTATAATATAGACTAGTGGGGTCACCCGTGGGAATCCCACAGGCATGGACGTGTGTGACATTTCGACATATTGAGTGAGATGCTGCACCTGCACATTCAGTTTCACAAAATGGTTACTGGTTTTTTATCAGATGCACAAATGATGTAATCTACACAATGTATTTACTTCTGATAACATGTGAATGCATGTGCGTGCAGACCCCACACACACATACACACATATACACCAACAAACACATGTACACCCACACACATATATACACACACATACATACACACACATACACACACGTACACCCACACACATACACCCACACACATATATACACACACATACACACACACACACACACGTACACATGTACACACACATATACACATACACACAAACACATCTCGTTTTTTTCATTTCTGTCCCTCACAATTTTGTCTCTCTTATTCACAGACACAGCCACAGACACACACACACACACACACACACACACACACACACACACACACACACACACACACACACACACACACACACACACACACATACACATACACATACATCCACACACACACACACACACACACACATATATATACACACACATCCACACACACACATTCACACACACACACATACATACATGCACACACACACATGTACACCCACACCCACAACCACACCCACACACACACATGTACACCCACACCCACACACACACACACACGTATATACACACACATACATACATACACACACACACCCACACACACACACACACACATATATATACACACACACACACACACACACACACACACACACATATATATATATATTGTTACAGATCGCGGTTAAGATGTTATAGACCGAGCGGTGGTGTAAGACCGCGACCTAACAAAACTCACCCGATTCCACCCGAACTTTGGCCGTATCGCACCGTAGCTGCCCAATGGGGAAAAGACAACGGCGACGAATGCAAAGAGGAAAAAGAAGGCAAAGAAAGGTTTGGAAATACGACTGAATTTATTGGCTATTTACACACAAGCAAAAAGAAAGCAATCAAGGTTTATTTACAACACATAAGACGCAGGTGACACAGGGAAAATACTAGCTTATACAGACTTAATTAACCCAGGACAGAACAAACAAAAGACTCTGACTCACGCGGGGAATTGCAGGAGGTGGATGGCTGGAGGTGAACGCTTGGTGGAGCCAACGCGGAGCTTGGTGGAGCTGAACGCTTGGTGGAGCCAACGCGGAGCTTGGTGGAGCTGAACGCTTGGTGGAGCCAACGCGGAGCTTGGTGGAGCTGAACGCTTGGTGGAGCCAACGCGGAGCTTGGTGGAGCTGAACGCTTGGTGGAGCCAACGCGGAGCTTGGTGGATTGGTGTGACGGGTTCTCTCTCCTTCCTTAGTCCCACCCAGTCCAACAACTTCCTCTCTTGCTTCAGGACTCTTTCTCTCTCTTTCTTGGTCCCTCACTCTTTACCACCGACTCCTCACCGCAACCAACGCAACCACTTGACCACCACCTCTACTGACTGACTCTTCACCACTCTGCACTTGACGACCGACTCCCAACCAACTCAGACCAACTCAAAGTCCAACTCCAGGCCTTTCTGTCTTCTGCTCTCCTCTGTAAAAACGCATCTCCTTCTTGGACACGCCCTTGCCTTGGGTTATATAGGCCCCCGCCCCTCAACCTTTGCGACCCTCCCCGATCGCTCTTCCTCCGCCCTCTCTAGCCGAACCCCTGGCTCATGGTTGGTCGAGTGGGGCTGGTTCACTCCTCCCCTCTCTGACGAGGTGGGGAAACGCCTTCCTTCCCCCAACCCTGCCTCGTGGTCAATGGCGGATGAAGGGAAAAAACCGACCAAAATGCGGAAGGCGCTTCAAATTGCAATTGACGGAAAGGGGGGAATGGAAGGGAATCTATCTCTTTCACTGGTGCAATGGAGTATTTCAATTAATGGAAGACACAGCCTTACGCTAATACACATAATAAGGGTATAACTGTCAAAAGAAAGGATATATCGTGTCCTGCATGTATGTTTTATGGACTAACTACAGAAACGCCCTTTGACCTTTATACAACCACAAACGGAGGGAGGAGGGGTGATATTTTACAACAACCTTTTACAACAACATTTTACCACAACAACAAAATAAAAAAACATTCTCATATCCACAACACTGCACCCTCCTCCCCTTAGGCACGTCCCGGGCCTATTACTTTTACCTTAGTGTGGCACGTAGGTGTAGTTCCCTCTACTTTTAACCTGACCCTGAGTGCGACAGTTTTAAAACATAAATAAATGTGTCCCGCTGCTCCATTGCACCCTGCCTAACAGACTTACGCCCACAGTTAACCGAATTGCGGAATGGTCTTCAAACTATACACTGACGGTGGGAAGCATTATTTACACTGACGCTATTTTTATTTACAAAACTAACCCAGGACCTGTAATTGTTCTTTCTTGGGGGGGGAGACAGTCTGTTCTGCATCAATGCACCATTAAAGCACCCAAAAACGCACCAAAGCACCCTCAAGCACCAATCGGTGCACAGTCATCACTGTTCATGAATAAAAATAACCAAACAACCCCTAACCCTGCAGGTGTCTCTTGCTCTTCGGCTCCCTCTGCTGGTTATTATTATTTGTCTTCCAGATGTTGTCATTCTCTTTTGCTTTGCTTACTGGCGGCCTATTTGCAATAAAGTGTGCCCAATGTGTCCTTCTTATTTATTTTATTTATGGCCCACAGGGCCGACTATGTGTGGTTCACCTGTGGGGCATCGGTGCCCTGTGGCCAAGGTCCGCCAGCAAGATTTCGGGCCCTCTTGGCCGGTTCCAGCAGAGGGGCCATGCCCCAACCCATGGGGTCCATAAGTGGTGCTCGGCCACAGGCATGTGGTCCATAATGTGGTGCATCGATGCAGACAGCTGGTTCTGGGAATTTCGGGCGCACAATGGCCGACCCACGCACGCTCCCCTCGGCGCCCAACGGCGCTCAGGTCCTCATGTGGGAGACAAAAAAGGGGGGACAAGACAGATGAGCGAGGGGTAAGGTCTCAAGGGTACACATCAAAAAGGCAATGCAAGGCGAAATGCGTACGGAGGGCGAAGTGAGAAAGCTCGTCCCTACCGTACGTCACCCCCCTGTTACCTAGCCCACCCTTGCCCTTACCCCATATGTACAAAACCTACACATTACCAATTCGTCACTACTGTCACGTCTTCCCCATATTTCCCCTATATCAAATTCGTCTCCACAATCCCTCTACTTCAAAAATTTGCCATTATCAATTCATCATCAATCCTCATAAGGAGGCAGAGATGGAACATCAAAGCACAATGTCACACCCACGTCATGATGCGTCTCACAATCCAAACATTTGCATCATAAAAAATAATCAAAACATGGCATGGTGTGGAGTACCTGTCACCTCAGGTGAGTGGGTGCAGATGGTGCGAGGAGATCCTTCATCCTAACTACCCTCTAAATGATTTTAACACACTTTACACTACCCGGGGTCTTTCTCTGGCCAAACCATTGGCCCTCTTACACTATGGGTTCTAAAAACCAATTCCCATTGGCCAAACTGTGGTGCTTTTCAATTTGGGGTCTCACTCCCCCGATTCATCTCCCGGTGCCCTCGCACAATTTCTGGGCCGCGACGTGTACCTCTCCCAGCGGGTCTACCCACCT
This sequence comes from Myxine glutinosa, assembly GCF_964187855.1. Lineage (NCBI taxonomy): Eukaryota > Metazoa > Chordata > Myxini > Myxiniformes > Myxinidae > Myxine > Myxine glutinosa. The sequence continues at coordinate 270,817,423 of NC_136262.1, read as the reverse complement.
GCACACCTCCACCACTGTAGTTGCCTCCGAGCTTACCTGCTCCTTACCCTAACCTAACTACCTGGGGAAGGCCCTCTGGCACTCTCCCCACTCGGTGCCCTCTCTGGCACTGGGCTACCCGGGTCCATCCTCCGGATCCTCGGGCCCCATCCACAACTCTACCGGCTCCCAGAGCCCACCTGCGGCCTCACCTGGCCGACATCCTTACAGTGGTGGAGTGCCCAAACCAACTACACACACTAACAGGCTACACGCCCAGCCATTTCCACAACACTAATGCACCCATCCAAACAGCATTCTTCCAACCGCACCACAGATGCCAATATCCAACCACAATTTACCTGTACCCTTTACCTAACTCTTACACTACCCGCCCCGGGTATCCGTGATGGGGGTCCACTCTTCCCCCATTCACACCTTCGCACCATCCACTCCACTCCACAATTTCCACCATTCTCACTCCACGACCATCCATTCCAATCCTCCAGACCATTTATTCCATACACCTGTCTTTCATTCACCTGTTGTTGCACACCTGTGCAATCCTACCTGGTGCCACCTGCACCCTCCTCCTCTTCCTGGACCATTTGGTCAACACAACACGCAATCACCACTACTTCCTCATACACTGCTCCACACACCTGTTCAGTTGCACACCTGTGCAATCACACCTGTTCAATCCTCACACACACGGCATCATCTCAGCTGACTACTCCCCTCTGAAACTTGCGCTTCCCAGTCGTCCCTTTAAACTATTGCGCTCCCACGTCATTATCATCCACACTAATCTACCTGCGTCCCCACTACAGGTATCAGTCACTAACTAAACTTAACGTTACCTAATGTCAATCTTCGCTAGATCCCTACACACCATATCCTAACCCACCCGGGCTAGTTTTCACTGCCATACGCCCCATAATCTAGTGCTCCTTTGCCCCCCTCCTGTGAGGGATGGTGGATTTGCCATCCCACCACATCGGGGGTCTCTCACTATCAATTTGGCACACCAAATTCCAACCAATTCAAAAATTTTCCATTTACTGCCAATTCTACCCACTATTATAAATTTCGTATCAAATCACTACCATCATCGTCCGTCTACTTATTACATCCTCTCGGTGCGCCATGACATCATTAAACTCGGTTTCGCAAAGCCGAGCAATGAATTCGGGTGGTTTGGTCGCCTGCAGGTTGAATCCGTCCGGCTTTCGGTTCAAGGGAGGTGGTTTGGTTGGACCGAGATTCCACGCACCATCTCGGCGCGGCACCTTGCGGTCCCGGGCCCGATGGCTCAATCTCCCCTGGTCGGAACCCCGTCCCCACGAGGGGGCACCGTTCCGCTTCCTCCCACTCGCCCTCGAACCGGACCGGTCGCCTCGCCCGACAAAGCCCGGACTCGACCGTGCGGGGCGGGGCCAAGCCCGAATCGGCAACGACGCTTCGAAGAGAAACGACGCAGCTTCGATCGGCGCCGGGCCTCGCACCCAACCAAGCACCCCTCGCACCGAGTGCTCGCATCGGCTATCCGTCGCTCTAACCACTAAACCGGTTACCATCGATGCTTCACTTGCATGCTTACAAGCATACGCTACCCCTTTCACCCTCACAAAACCTGGCGTTCCAACGCCGTCCGTACATTCCACCAACGCTCTCTCTGTTACACACCACACCTCTTGCGCACACTTCGGTCCACACCTCTCCTCCGTTACGTCCTCCGTAACACTCACCATGGGCGTGCACTCCGCATTGCTCTCACTCCCTGTGTCACACCCCGTACACACCGACGTGCATTCTCGCTCGCACTCGGTTTCACTCCCACACTTTATAACACACCCACTCGCCGACGCACACTTTTTTCTCCCACGCGTGCCATTTCCACTCACACGGGACCCTTCACCAACGCCCGGCTGCTTCCTCGATCCCAAGCGCGCGAAAATTCTTTTGTCGCTAAACATCCTCTTACAAAATCTCCCCGCACAATACACAGCACGTCTCACCTTCGGGGTTCTTCTTCCTCCCTGCACCAAAACCTGCAAACTTCCATTTGGATTAACGAGTACATCATCGTGATGTGAGCAGGGACTTTGTACATAATCCATTTCTCCCTGCAATTCCCGGGTTACCTCCGTCATCTCTTCAATTTTAATTCCCGCTACTGCTTTTTCTTTATTAACCTCGGCGACCGTTGGCTTTAATAAAATTCCCTCTACTTCATCGGTCGCCGGCTTTTCCAAACCCCGTGTCGCGATTTCTACCCCCGTCATTGTACCCGTGCTTTCCTCCGCTTCGCTCAACCAGCGCTTTTCGACACGCGTTACCTCCCCGTGCACCCGTGGGACCTGCTCGCCCAACCTGCGGTCAATGTCTTCCTGTATTCTTTTTACCGTGGCGTTTATTTGCTCCTGAAATCCAACCGGGTTGTACCTTGCTTCGTGCCTCGCTTTTTCCGCGTCTAGCCCCTGGGTAGCCATCATTGCATCAAATCCCTTACTGTCACCCCTCAGAGCGGCACTGAAATGCATCATACAAACACCCCAGTCCATTGGCACTGCGGGTCCGGCTATCGCCGTCACGTACGGGAGGCTGCCATTTTGTGCACCTGATACCCCCGCAACCACATTGCCATTTTTCTCCTCCCTTTCCTCCACATACATTTCCCCGAGGTCCTGGGTCGATTCCACCCCGTCTATCTCTCCCACCGGCATCCCGTCGCCTTGAACAGCCATGGCGCGATTTCAAAATTCGGGTTTTGCTTTAAAAAAACAAATTTCGGCAGCTCGTAATTTTGACCAAAAATTTTTTTTCTAGATGTTTTAAAAATTTGGTTCGGGACCCGAATTCCACTCCCAGACACCAATTGTTACAGATCGCGGTTAAGATGTTATAGACCGAGCGGTGGTGTAAGACCGCGACCTAACAAAACTCACCCGATTCCACCCGAACTTTGGCCGTATCGCACCGTAGCTGCCCAATGGGGAAAAGACAACGGCGACGAATGCAAAGAGGAAAAAGAAGGCAAAGAAAGGTTTGGAAATACGACTGAATTTATTGGCTATTTACACACAAGCAAAAAGAAAGCAATCAAGGTTTATTTACAACACATAAGACGCAGGTGACACAGGGAAAATACTAGCTTATACAGACTTAATTAACCCAGGACAGAACAAACAAAAGACTCTGACTCACGCGGGGAATTGCAGGAGGTGGATGGCTGGAGGTGAACGCTTGGTGGAGCCAACGCGGAGCTTGGTGGAGCTGAACGCTTGGTGGAGCCAACGCGGAGCTTGGTGGAGCTGAACGCTTGGTGGAGCCAACGCGGAGCTTGGTGGAGCTGAACGCTTGGTGGAGCCAACGCGGAGCTTGGTGGAGCTGAACGCTTGGTGGAGCCAACGCGGAGCTTGGTGGATTGGTGTGACGGGTTCTCTCTCCTTCCTTAGTCCCACCCAGTCCAACAACTTCCTCTCTTGCTTCAGGACTCTTTCTCTCTCTTTCTTGGTCCCTCACTCTTTACCACCGACTCCTCACCGCAACCAACGCAACCACTTGACCACCACCTCTACTGACTGACTCTTCACCACTCTGCACTTGACGACCGACTCCCAACCAACTCAGACCAACTCAAAGTCCAACTCCAGGCCTTTCTGTCTTCTGCTCTCCTCTGTAAAAACGCATCTCCTTCTTGGACACGCCCTTGCCTTGGGTTATATAGGCCCCCGCCCCTCAACCTTTGCGACCCTCCCCGATCGCTCTTCCTCCGCCCTCTCTAGCCGAACCCCTGGCTCATGGTTGGTCGAGTGGGGCTGGTTCACTCCTCCCCTCTCTGACGAGGTGGGGAAACGCCTTCCTTCCCCCAACCCTGCCTCGTGGTCAATGGCGGATGAAGGGAAAAAACCGACCAAAATGCGGAAGGCGCTTCAAATTGCAATTGACGGAAAGGGGGGAATGGAAGGGAATCTATCTCTTTCACTGGTGCAATGGAGTATTTCAATTAATGGAAGACACAGCCTTACGCTAATACACATAATAAGGGTATAACTGTCAAAAGAAAGGATATATCGTGTCCTGCATGTATGTTTTATGGACTAACTACAGAAACGCCCTTTGACCTTTATACAACCACAAACGGAGGGAGGAGGGGTGATATTTTACAACAACCTTTTACAACAACATTTTACCACAACAACAAAATAAAAAAACATTCTCATATCCACAACAATATATATATATATATATATATATATATATATATATATATATATATATATATATATATATATATATATATATATATATATATATATATATATTGTTACGGTTTTTAGAACCTTCACTTTGTAAATTTTAGTAAATGTTCCCTTAATAAATGATCCCCTGTAAATATCCCCATTATTTGGCTTTATTAAAGATCGCACCCTAGTTAGTCCATGTACAACACGTAGAGCACCATAGGACCTCTGTGTAGTTATCTCATTATTATGTGTTTTAGGTAAGGATCTGTTCCCAATAGTTGAATCTGCGTTGCATTAATCAAATAAGATAGGCCCCTTCAATTTCCCCGATCATCTCCCGCTCTTCAAAGTGCAGTAGCAGTAGGGCAGCGTTCGCATCCGCTTGTCTTGATTCGATTGCTTGCCACAATCCGCCATTGAACATGCGGTCTCAGGCCGAGGAAAAAGGGGGCAGGACACAAGAACAAGGTGTGGCACGTCAACTCACCATCAGAGGTGGAGCCAGCGAGCCCTTGCCAGCCAATCAGGGCTGATGAAATACCATCACGGGCATGGCTCTATGAAGCGCGCATTGATCTTGAAGCTCGTAATATAAGCGCCAGCGCAATCCTTTTTACAGAGTCAACTTGGGTTTGAGACGGCGCTTGGTGGGGTCTGGCTGAGAGACGAAGCTGCGCAGAGCTCTTTGACGAACTGCTTCGGAAAGCCCCTACCGCAAGAAAATATACGTGCAGCTGCCGCCGGGTTTCGCCTAAAGCGTGGACCGGAGCGTGGACGGGAGCGCATCAGCCCGGACCTTCCTGCCCTGCCATTGGCTTGGACCTTCTCCTCCTTCCAGCCATTCCTTCCTGCCATTCCCTATTCGTGTGAGTCTGTTTGTTTTGTCTGGGATATAATATAAGACTGTTTTAAGGCTGCCCTGTGTCCTGCTTCTTCTTCTTCTTCTGGATATTCTTTGCCTTTCGTTTCCTCTTCATTTCATGTGAATAATTAATAAATACCTGTTATTCCTTTACTTTGGTTTCTTCTTCCCCAGATCGCTTTTGTCCTGTCCCCAATTAAGCACCTGTTGCACGATTCGCCCAACGTTCGGAGTCGGGTTTAGTCCTTTGTTAACGGCTCGGATCGTGGGTTGCTAAATCGCTCGGCAATTACCACCATATCCGCGGTTCGAGCAGAAGTATCGTCTTGCTTTGCAGAAAGGTTGGCGAAGGTATCTGGGACTCCATTGACCAGTCACCCTGGTCAACCTCAGCCCCGCAAAGGAGCGCGATATCTTCTAGGATTCGGCGACCGGATGCCGGTAGGGGAGATAGAAGAGGGGGTAGAGTCGACCCAGGACCCCAGGGAGGCAGTGGGAATAATGGAGGAGGAGGGCAATACGAATGCAGTCGCAGAGGTTTCAGACACACAAGATGGCGGCCTCGCGCACGAGGTTAGAGGTGCACAAAATGGCGGCGGCTCGCACGTGGCCGCAGTAGCCGCGCCCGCTGCACAAATCGGGGGAATGGATGTGCGGGACCTCATGGCGCAGATTAATGCAGCCATACTAATGGGGAATATGGGATTGAGAAATGAATTGAGGAATGATATGGGAAGTAAATTTGGGGGATTGGAAAATCAAATTGGGGAATTGAGGAATGATATGGGAAGCCAAATTGGGGGGCTAGGAAGCAAATTGGAGCGAATCGGTAAAGTTGGGGATAGAATGGGTGACCGCATACAAAAATGTGGGGGGAGCGCACAAAAATGTGGGGAGACCATGGATCACATGTTGGGCGAGAGGGTCCCAAGGGTGCACGACGAGGTAAAGCAGGGTGAGAAGCGCGGGTTCAGCGAGGCGGAGCAAAGCGCGGTTAAAATGACGGGTATAGAGATCGCGACCCGGGGTTTGGGGAAGCCGGCGACCGCTGAGGTAGAAGAGGGAATTTTAATAAAGCCAGCGGTCGCCGAGGTGAATAAAGAAAAAGCAGTAGTGGGAATTGAAATTGGAGAGACCGGGGACTTAGAAGAACACTCGCGGGGTGAAGGAATGGAAAATGTACAAAGTCTAAGTTCACATCCTGATGGTACTTGCTAATTCTTATAAAGATTTGCAGGTGCGCGTGGAGAGGAGGATCCCAAAGGTGAGTCGTGCTGTATATGGTGCTAAGAGGTTTTGCAGGAAGACGTTCTTTTCGCGCGCTTGGGATCCCAGCGTACCGCGGGCGTTTGTGGGAGGTCCGTTGGGCGCTGTGTGAGAGGAAATGGCGCGCGTGTAAGAAAAGAGTGTGTGTCGAGGAGTGAGTGTGTTACAAAGTGTGGGAGTGATACCGAGTGCGAGCGAGAAGGCACGTCGGAGCATGTGTGTACGGAGTGTGACACGGAGAATGAGTTGGTGGTGGCGCGGGTGCGAGAGGGCACATCGGAGTGTGTGATGGTGAGTGTTACAGAGGATGTAACAGGAGAGTGTGCGCAAGAAGGTGCGCGAGAGGTGTGGTGTGTAACAGGGGAGTGTGCACAAGAAGGTGCGCGAGAGATGTGGTGTGCAGCAGGGAGTGCGGTGGTGGAATGGACGGAGTGTGTGGAATGCATGAGAGGCGCTGAGACGCCGGGCTTGGTGAGTGTAAAAGGGGTCGCGTATGCGTGTGAGCATGTGAGTAAGGCATTGACGTGGACCAGGATAGCGGTTAGACCGACGTTTAACCGACGCGAGTTCTCAGTCCGTGCCGGGCTGTGGGTATTGCGGGAGCCGGCAGGGATCGGTGCTATGTCGCTTCTCTTCAGAGCGTCGTGCACGATCCGGGCCTGGCCCCGCCCCGCACGGTCGAGTCCGGGCCTTGCCGGGCAAGGCGACCGGTCCGGTTCGAGGGAAGGTAGGAGGGACCGGAGCGGCGCCCCCTTGTGGTTGTGGCATTCCGGCCGGGCGAGATTGAGCCATCGGGCCGGAGACCGAAAGCCTCCGCGCCGAGATGGTGCGTGGAATCTCGGCCCGAGCAAACCTCCTCCCCTGAACCGAATGCCGGACGGACTCAACCTACAGTAGACCAAACCACCCGAATTCATTGCTCGGCTTTGCAAAGCCAAGCTTTGAAAATATAACGACGCACCGAGGCTCAGATATAGTGGACTGATGATAATAGTGTTTGGATTCGAAATTGGGAATGGTGGATAGGATTGGCAGAAATGATTGGCAAATTTGATGGGCAGAATTGGAATTTGATGGCAAAAATTGATAGTGGGAGATGCCCGATGTGGTGGGATGGCAACTCTGCCATCCCTCACATCACCCGGGCACATGAGCACTAGTTATGGGGTTATGGTCGTGTAAACCAAGCCAGGGAGGGTTTGGATAATGGATTAGGGATCTAGAGAAATGACCATAGGTAACTGTAGGGTTAAGTAGCGACATGATACCTGTAGTAGGGGACGTAGGTAGATTAGTTGGATGATAATGACGAGGGAGCACGATAATATAAGGGGCGACTAGGGAGCGCGAGTTTCAGAAGGGAGTAGTCAGGTTAGATGATGCAGTGTGGGTGCAGGAAGTTCTTTGTGGTGAGCGTGATGATTGAGTAGTGAGCAGAGTATTGTGAGTGTGGGGTGAATGGCATTGTTGTGAATGAAGAAGCCTGGGAGGAAGGAGTGTGCAGGAAGCACCAGGTGTGTGGGCACAGGTGTGCAAATACAGGTGAGAATGGTTGGATGAAATGAGTGGTATGGAATACATGGAGTATGGAATGGATGGTGTGGGGGTGAGTATGGTGGAAACTGTGGAGTGGAGTGGTTGGTGCGAAGGCAGTGGATGGGGAGGATGGACCCCCATCACGAATACCCCCATCACGATATCTTCTTTTATTTTACTAAATAAAATTTTGGCCGCTCGTAATTTTGAGTGCGTTAAGCGCACTTCGGGTCCAAATCCCACTCCTGACCCCAATTGTTATGGAAACGGGGACGGCGCTCCCCTGACCAAAGGGGGGGGGGTTGATCCCCCTTGTATTTTGCACTGGCCGTCTCCGATCCTGAAGCTACCCCGCTCCCCTGTGGGGTGGGATTGGCCGAGGTGATTGGTCAAGGGATTCCCGTACACCTCCGCCAATCCCTCCACAAGGCAGGTGGAAAACTCCGCTCGAATCCCGGACAAGATGAAGTTTGCCGAGCGGTTTAGCAATCCGAAATCCGAGCCGTTGACAACACCAACCCGATTCTGAGCGGTTCTGCCAAATCATGCCACGTATATTCAATAGGGGACAGGACGAAAGCGATCGGATGAGAAAGAAGGAACCAAAGGTAAGAAGGAACAGATATTTATTATTATTTACACCACCAAAGAAACCAAAGGAGAAGGAAAGAAACGAAAGTAATTTACAGAAGAAGAAGAAGACACAGTGCAATCCTTAGCTTATACAGTCTTACTTACTCCCCGGGACAGGACAACACAAACAGACTCACACGAATGGGGAATTGCAGGTTGGATTGGCTGGAGGGAGAAGAAGGTGGGACCACAGGGCTGGAGGGATGACGTTCGATCCCGTACAGGATGGCAGGGCTGGAGGCGAGTGGCCGCCGACTCTCCGCGCTCGGGTCCACACAGCAAGGTTGGCTTGAAGCAGCACGTCAGAGCTGCACGCGGCTGGGGGCCATTGAAACAGCGTCTCTCCCCCGTACCTCCGCAGGTTGCGTGTCTCTCTCAGGCCTCGTACGTCCTCTGCCTCATGCGTCCTCTTCCAACAGAACCGCAAGCTCACCTCTCCACAGAATTTCTCTGGTGGGGGCTTCCCGTAACGGGTTATATAGCCACGCCCTCGACCCTTCACGAACCTGCCCGATGTTTCTGGTCACGCCCTACCAAGCCATGCCCACCGATTCCTGGCTGGTCGTAAGGGCTTTCTGGCTCCACCTTTTGATGACGATGGGTGGGCCACGCCCTTCTTCTCCGAGCTGACCACGTGAGCAATGGAGTCTGAGGCGCTGACAATAAGCCAAAGCAGTAGTGGCGAACGCCGCCGTACTGGCGCTTTTTAGGAGGCCATGGGGGTATCGGAGGGATCCTATCTTATTTGATTTGGTGCAACGTAAGAACGACTATTGGACACACAGCCTTATCTGAAACACAGAATAACGATATAACTATAGAGAGGTTCTATGATTGGCTACGTGCTTGTACATGGACTAGCTAAGGTGCACTTATTTCAATTAACAGCCAATTAAGGGGAAATGTACACAGGGGTTATTTATAAGGAATTTTAATACTAAATTTGATAAAGTGAAGGTTCTAAAAACTGCAACAATATATATATATATATATATACATATACACACACACACACGTACACACACACATATGCACACACATGTACACACACATGTACACACACATGTACACTGACACACATGCATACACATACACATACACATACACACACACACACACACACACACACACACATATATACACATATACAGTCACGTGAAAAAGTAAGTACACCCCATGTAAAGTTTTGACTTTTTCAACATATTTCAACATACAGCTATTAGTCTAGTAGGAAGACTAGGTCCCCCTGCACCCCCCGGAGATATACTTCTAATCAGTGTTTCTAGATTGGAAACAATGTGTAGAAAATGACTAGCTATGGCCCCAAGCTGAAAAAATGTCCCACATACCATTTTTATGCAAATTACTGCTGCCATTATCAAAAAAAGACTAGGTCCCCCTGCACACCCCGGAGATATACTTCTAATCAGTGTTTCTAGATTGGAAAAAATGTGTAGAAAATGACTAGCTATGGCCCCAAGCTGAAAAAATGTCCCACATACCATTTTTATGCAAATTACTGCTGCCATTATCAAAAAAAGACTAGGTCCCCCTGCACCCCCCGGAGATATACTGAAACTGGCAGTGACTGGTGATTGAAATGCGGTGCCTTTTTGTGTTTCAGGTCGAGGTACGTGAACTCCCCACGATCTACAGCAACCAGGAAGAGACTGATACCAGGGTGGTTCTGTACCTCCATCATGCTGCTACCATCGGATACAAGAACGCTGTAGTCAGAACACCGGACACAGACATCCTCCTGATCCTGCTCCACCATGCCCACAACATCAAGCTGACGGTGTACCTGGATACAGGGTCAGGGAAGCATCGCCAACTTGTCAACGTCTCTGAGCTGGCAGAATCCCTGGGAGAGGACTACTGTGCCACTCTCCTGGGGTACTATGTGTTCAGCGGAGAAGACTGCACCAGTGCCTTCAAAGGGAAGGGAAAAGTCGGGCCCTTGAAAAAGCTGGAGAAGAATCCCAGGTTTCACAGGGCATTCGGTGAATTTCACAGGGTATTTAGAAAAATAAAACTTTGTGTTAACGTCTGTGTAGACGGACCTTAATATGAGTCTATTATTTCGTAAAACTGTGATTATTTTGTAAATAAAGCACTAATTAGCATACTAGTATACCATAGACACATGTAATCATGTTATGAATAGTTCTATCATGATCTATGCCCTTCAAAACATGGGTCTAGACACCTTCATTTTTCAATTATCTGCAATATTGGCTGAGATATGTCAAAAATCGTTTTTTTGATAATGGCAGCAGTAATTTGCATACAAATGGTATGTGGGACATTTTTTCAGCTTGGGGCCATAGCTAGTCATTTTCTACACATTTTTTCCAATCTAGAAACACTGATTAGAAGTATATCTCCGGGGGTGCAGGGGGACCTAGTCTTTTTTTGATAATGGCAGCAGTAATTTGCATAAAAATGGTATGTGGGACATTTGTTCAGCTTGGGGCCATAGCTAGTCGTTTTCTACACATTTATTCCAATCTAGAAACACTGATTAGAAGTATATCTCCGGGGGGTGCAGGGGGACCTAGTCTTCCTACTAGACTATATTTGATCTTCATTTCAACAATATTGACAGATAAAGTTGATATAATATAACAAATGTCATGAAACATTTACATTTTGTAGTCCATTGTATAATTTAAATAAACATAAATGCAAATTTCGCATGTGGAAAAGGAAAGTACACCCCTACATTTATCACTACTTCAAATACCTAAAATTATAATCAGGTGCACCAGCTCAGGTGCAAATGATTAGAACATCGTTGGAGAGGATCTTGGAGGAACCTGTCTTATTTAAACCACAGACATTTCGTTTGGTTTGCTCTTTGTTGTTGAAGTGTGCGGCGTCACCATGCCTAGATCAAAAGAGCTCTCTGAGGCATTCAGAAAGAAGGTTATAGAGGCCTACGAGTCTGGGAAGGGATTTAAAAAGATCTCCAAACAATTTGAAATCAATCATTCGACTGTCCGGAAGATCATCTACAAGTGGGAAAGATTCCAAACAACTGCCAACTTGTTCAGGCCAGGCCGCCCCAGCAAGTTCAACCCGAGAGCAGACCGCAAGATGCTGAAAGAAGTCTCTAAGAACCCCAGAATGTCATCACGGGACCTACAGGTAGCTCTTGCCACTGTTGATGTCAAAGTGCACGAGTCTACCATGAGAAAGAGGCTGCACAAATTTGATCTACATGGGGAGGTGTCCCAGGAGGAAACCTTTGCTGTCCAGAAAGAACATCAGGGCAAGACTAAAGTTTGCCTCGGTGTTCATTGGCAAAGACCTGCACTTCTGGAACAATGTGCTCTGGACAGATGAGTCAAAGGTAGAGCTATTTGGCCACAGTACCAGAAGACATGTTTGGCGAAAATCAAAGACAGCATTTGACCACAAGAACCTGATACCAACTGTAAAGCATGGTGGTGGAAATATTATGGTGTGGGGCAGCTTTGCTGCATCAGGGCCTGGGCAGCTCACCATCATAGAATCCACGATGAATTCTTCATTGTACCAGTGAGTGCTTGAGGATAATGTGAGGCCATCTGTCGGAAAGTTGAAGCTGAACCGAAGGTGGACCTTGCGACATGACAATGACCCTAAACATACCAGTAAATCCACCAAGGAATGGCTGAAAAGAAAGAAATGGAGGGTTCTGGAATGGCCAAGTCAAAGCCCGGATCTAAATCACATCGAGATGTTGTGGGGGGATTTGAAACGAGCTGTGCATGCAAGAAACCCCTCAAACATCGCACAGCTGAAAGAATTCTGCATGGACGAGTGGGCAAAAATTTCTCCCAGTCGATGTCAGAGACTGGTAGACAGTTATAAGAAGCGCCTACTTGAGGTTGTTTCTGCCAAAGGGGGCAATACCACCTATTAGAGCCAAGGGTGTACTTACTTTTTCCACATGCGAAATTTGCATTTATGTTTATTTAAATTATACAATGGACTACAAAATGTAAATGTTTTATGATATTTGTTATATTATATCACCTTTATCTGTCAATATTGTTGAAATGAAGATCAAATAGCTGTATGTTGAAATATGTTGAAAAAGTCAAAAATTTACATGGGGTGTACTTACTTTTTCACGTGACTGTATATGCACATATGCACACACACACACACACACACACACACACACACACGCACACACACACACACACATACACACACACACATATACACACACACACGTATGCCTACACATGTCCCACAGCACATGTATATATCCCACATCCCACATGTATATACATGTTTAAAGTGTACGTGCCCTTCCCTCCGCCCTCCTCCCTCCGCCGCCCGGCAACGCCGGGTACTTCTGCTCGTAACTACTAAAATAAAAACGAAGAAATATCTCTCAGCAATTTCCCGTCTGTTAATTTATATATTTTACAAATGTGAATTACACGTCCATGCACACGTGAAATGGAGTTTGTTTTTTCACACGTGAAATGAACACGTGAACCTTTACTTCCGGATAATAATGTTGAATGAAATATGAACGAAGACATATATGTCGGTGAAGCGCGGTGCTACGCGCGCTTGCTTGCACAACAAGAAGGAAGCGGACAACGCGGTGAGTTTAAGAGTCTTTATTAAAAGAGCTCACTGTAGCACTGGCCCGCTCCGGGCTGCGCGCCCGGTGTATATCCTGAGGCCACGCCTACCCCTCGGGCGTGGCCGCTGCCCACTTGGTGCGCGGAATGATGTCACCACGCCAGTGGGCTTTCCTGTCCGCCACACGTGCCCCCCCAGAATTCCCGCGCACCTGGAGGGCCAGTTTGCGGGGCAAACGGATGACCCGGCCGAAGCGCCCTCTGGCGACCGGCGGCGTCCGGGGTGCAGGGATGCCAGCTGGGATGCCCCCGGCTGTACCCGGGATGGGTGCCGGACCGGGGGGCGGCGTGCCGGCGGTGCTGGGTGGTGCCGGGGGTCCACCCGCCGAAGGGCGGCCCCGACGCGGGGGCCGTGCCACCGGCGGTGGGTGGTCCACGTCGAGGTGGGCCGGCTTGGGTCGATCCACCGAGACGCGGTCGGGAGTACCGCCGATGTCCAAGGTGAAGTATTTCACCCCGGGTCTCCAGCACGTGGAAAGGCCCGTCGTACGGGGGCCGCAGTGGTGTCTGGTGGGCGTCGTGCCGGACGAAGACATACTCCGCGGTGCGAAGCTCCGGGGCGACGTGCGTGGGTGGGTGCCCGTGGTGCGCCGTCGGCACCGGGGCGAACCTCCGGGCGGTCTCCTGCAGCGCGGAGCGCTCCTGCGCCGCGGACCAAGGTGCCGTGGGGTCGGGGAGGAACTCGCCCGGCACCTGCAGCGGTTGTCCAAAGACCAACTCTGCCGCGGATGTGCGCAGGTCCTCCTTGGGCGCTGTCCGGAGGCCCAGCAGGACCCAGGGGAGCCTGTCGACCCAGCCGCTGTCGCGGAGGGTGGCCCAGAGCGTGGCCTTCAACGAGCGGTGGAACCGCTCGCACAGGCCATTGGCCTGGGGGTGGTAGGCCGTGGTTCGGTGCAGCTGGATCCCGAGCCCCCGCGCGACCGGGGCCCAGAGCTCCGAGGTGAACTGGGGGCCACGGTCGTACGAGATGTCCGAGGGGGCGTCGAACCGGGCGACCCAGGTGGCGATGAATGCCTGCGCGACGTCTGCCGCCGTCGTTGCCGCCAAAGGCATGGCCTCTGGCCACCGGGTGGTGCGGTCCACCATGGTAAGGACATGGGTGAAACCCCACGAGGGGGGCAGAGGTCCCACCAGGTCCACGTGCATGTGGTCAAACCTACGTGCCGGCACCGTAAACGGGGCCAATGGGGCCTGGGTATGCCGGTGCACCTTCGCGCGCTGGCACGCGAGGCACGTCCTGGTCCAGCCACAGATGGCCTTCCAGAGGCCATGCCAGACAAACTTGTCGGCGACCAACCTCTGGGAGGCCTTCGTGCCCAGGTGGGACCGGCCGTGGATGGCGTCAAAAACCTGGCGCTGCCAGCCTACGGGCATGATGGGGCGAGGCCGCCCGAGGGAGATGTCGCAAACGAGGGCCGTGCCCGTGCCGTCGAAGGGCACCTCGGTGACGCGGAGGCCCGTGACGGTGGTCCGCAGGGCCTGGACCCCGGGGTCGGCGGCCTGGTCCGCCGCCATCCGGGCATAGTCAATGCCAAGGTGGACTGCGTGGGCGATGGCCCGGGAAAGGCAATCGGCCACCGGGTTGTCCTTTCCCGCGACGTGCCGGATGTCCGTCGTGTACTCGGACACGGCCGCGAGGTGACGCTGTTGCCGGGCCGACCACGGCTCGGCGACCTTACCCATCGCGAAGACCAGCGGCTTGTGGTCAACGAAGGCCGTGAACGCACGGCCCTCGAGCAGATGGTGGAAGTGCCTGACCGCCAGGTGAAGCCCAAACAACTCGCGGTCGAAGGTACTGTAACGGCGTTCGGGCGGGCGAAGCTGCCGGCTGAAGAACGCCATCGGTTGCCAGGCACCACGCACCCATTGCTCGTACACCGTGCCCACCGCGTAGTCCGAGGCGTCGGAGGTGAGGGCGATCGGTGCATCGGGCGCCGGGTACGCGAGCATGGTGGCGTTGGCCAAGGCGAGCTTCGTGCCCGAGAACGCTGCGTCCATCTGCTCGGTCCAGGTAACGTCACCTTTGCCTGGGTTTCCCTCGGAAGGGCCGCATGTAAGGGGCGCAGGAGCTGGGCGATGCGAGGCAGGAACCGATGGTAAAAGGTTACCATGCCCAGGAACTCCTGGAGCCCCTTGATCTTGCGGGGGTGCGGAAACCCCTTCACCACCTCCACCTTGGCCGGTAGGGGGACGGCCCCGTGCCTGGTGATGCGGTGCCCCAAAAGGTCGATGCCGGTGACGCCGATCCGGCACTTGGCGGGGTTCACGATGAGGCCATGCTGGCCCAGGCGTTCGAAGAACGTGCAGAGGTGATGAAGGTGCTCTTCGCGGGACGCGCTGGCGACGAGGATGTCGTCCAGGTAGACGTACAAAAAATCCAAGCCGCGCAAGATGCTCTCCATTAGGCGCTGGAACGCCTGAGCCGCATTTTTCAAACCAAAGGGCATCCGAAGAAATTCGAAAAGCCCGAATGGCATGATGACAGCCGTCTTCGGGATGTCCTCCGGCCTGACAGGGACCTGATGGTAGCCGCGTACGAGGTCCACCTTTGAAAAGAAGGACATCCCCGCCAACCGGGCGGAGAAATCCTGGATGTGGGGGACGGGGTAGCGGTCGGGGGTGGTGGCGTCGTTGAGGCGCCGGTAGTCCCCGTACGGTCGCCATCCCCCGCCGGGCTTGGGCACGATGTGGAGCGGGGACGCCCACGTGCTCTCGGAGCGCCGCATGATGCCGAGCCGCTCCAGCGTAGCGAACTCCGCTTTAGCTACGGCGAGCTTCGTCGGCTCGAGGCGGCGTGCCTGGACGTAGACCGGTGGCCCGGCGGTGGGGATGTGGTGTTCCACCCCGTGTTTGATGGCCCCCGCCGAGAAAGTGGGCCGCGTGAGGTGAGGGCCGGGAAACCCGCGAGGAGGCGGGCGAATTCGTCCGCTGCCGGGAAGCGTACAGATGAACCTGGCCGGAACTGAACCGCTCAGCAAGCCGCTCGGCGAGCCGCTCGATGAGCCGCTCTGTGAGCTGCTCAACGAGCCGGGCAGCGCGCACGCGAGTGAGCTGAACGTCTCAGCCTGGACAAGCCTTCTGCACTTTACATCCACCAGTAATCCATTAGCACATAAGAAGTCCGCGCCGAGCAGTGCCATGGGCACTTCGGCCGTAACGAACGACCAACGGAAAACCTGCCCTCCGAACCGCAGAGAGAGACAGCGTTTTCTGTACGTGCGTATAGATGTACCATTGGCCACAAGCAGCACGGGACCTCGGCCTGCGGTTTGCTTGTCGGACGTACCGGCAGGAACGACACTCACCTGCGCTCCCGTGTGGCACAGGTAACGGCGCCCGGACAAGGTGTCCATTATGTACAGGAGGCTGTTTGAATTGCCGACGCTCAAAGCCGCCACCGAGCGTCGGCTCGCCCGTTTCCCGACCTGCCGAATGAGCACGGTGGGCGACACTGCCGAGCCTTGTGGCCAAACTTGGCATGGAAGAAACACCAGGTGGGCGGCTGCGGCGGCGGAGGCCGCGGTTTTCTTCGCGGTGGCGGCGGTGGTGGGTGGGGCGTGGCGGCGGACATGAAATGCGCATCAGCCTCGAGATCCACGAGGTGTGGTGCATCAGCATCATCATCAGCCCCGATAGCCGCGACGGCCGCGCCAAAACTCGCCTGGGTGTCCAAAGCCGCAAAGAACCTGTCGGCTTCTGCAGCGAGAGCCCGGGGTTCCGTCGTCGCAGAACCGGCCAACGCGAGGCGGACTCGTGCCGGCAGCTGGAGTCGAAACAACGCCCGGAATAGAGCGTCCGGGGTTTCGTCGCCCAACAACGACAGCATATGGTCCATGCGGACCGACGGTCGCGTGTCACCGAGCTCGGGGAGGTCCAGGAGGCGGTCGGCCCGAGCGTCCACCGTGAGCCCGAACGGGGCGAGGAGGAGACGCTTGATCGCCTCGTACCTGCCGTCGGCCGGTGGGTTCCTCAGGACCGACACGACGCGGCCGGCCATGCCGGGCCCGAGGGAAGTGACCATATGGCAGTACCTGGTCTCATCCACCGTGATGCCTCGAAGTCGGAACTGGGCTTCTGCCTGCAGGAACCAGACTTCGGCTTGCGTCTCCCAGACCTCGGGGAGTTTCATTTGGACCGCGTTGTTTGCCATTGCGATGGTGTATTCGGGTGGTCAGCGACGGCTGACCAGAACGTCGGAGGGTCACCAAATGAAGCGCGGTTCTATGCGCGCTTGCTTGCACAACAAGAAGGAAGCGGACAATGCGGTGAGTTTAAGAGTCTTTATTAAAAGAGCTCCCTGTAGCACTGGCCCGCTCCAGGCTGCGTGCCCAGTGTATATCCTGAGGCCACGCCTACCCCTCGGGTGTGGCCGCCGCCCACTTGGTGCGCGGAATGATGTCACCACACCATTGGGCTTTCGTGTCCGCCACATCGGCATCATTGTTGACGTTTTTGTGACGACCGTCATCAAACGGAAAAGTAATATATCTTAACGGAAAAGAAAAAGCGAATTTTTAATGTATGTCGACATTTTCCCCGACTGTTATTTTAGGCGGTGTATTTTCATGTATCATCGTGGCGCGATTTTAAAAAATATATCTCTGCATTTTCCCGTGTGGGCGTGGATGTTCTCAATTATTTCTGACACCGAGTCTAAAACCATCGATAAAAATTAAATCAGATGGTGAATTCGATATAAAATCGTGAGGGTGGCTCAATAAATGGGCTTTATTTTACAGACCTTTGAGAATTCATTTCGTTCTATAAACGGAAACTTTCATCGGATTTTCTTCCCGTTTTTTTTTCAACCGAGTCTAAAACTATGTTAGTGACTGTGAAAAATGAAATGATATATCGAATTTGAGTTGAAATAAACCTGTGTGAGAGAGAAAGACAGCACGGGCCTAACTAAACAGGCCTCAAAGCTATTGGAGTTAATAAAATGGTGGATATTTGTTTACATGAAGCCTCTCCAAGAATGGGTGGAGCTATGGGTGGAGCTACTCTGCAAACGGAGTAAGCCACACCCCGGACAGACAGACAGAATCACCGTAGCCTATTATAATATACACGAGTGGGGTCACCCGTGGGAATCCCACGGGAGTAGTGTATATATGTTGCTTCTGGGACACTCTCATTTTCCCATTGACTTACAGGTTAATTTTCCTCTGAACCTCATTGCCCATTAACACCTCTATTTCTCCCACCCTAATCTTTATGAACCTTTTGTCTATAGTACCTATCCTTAATGTTGTTCATTAAACCACTCAAACACTACAAATATTTGTTTTCCCTTATAGACCTATAATCCTTCTTCTACATATCATCTGGCAGATTATCTTTGACCCACTCAAACATTGACCCATTCACTTACATGTTAATTTTCCTCTCACCTCTTTACGAACCTTTTAGCCTTTTGACACCTATCCTTAATGTTGTTCATTAGACCACTCAAACAATGATTCCCCCTTGGTCTGATGGTACTCTTACTATCAATGATCCCGAGTAGACCACTCAAACATCGATCCTACAAATATTTGTTTATGCGTGGGAAATAATTTAATTCTCTTGCCACTCCCTTCACCATCTAATATATTAACAAAAAAGATGTTTGAGTTTGGTTCTTTATTAAGATATTTAAACTGAGCTGAGATAAAATGATAAACCTCCCTCAATGTTCTTGTTTGAGCACCTCCAGTGCCACATACCATTTTTAAATTAAAGTATATATTTTCCTGACAACCATCAAAGTTTTCCGTCCACTCAAAAATATTTCCATCTTTTTTACCCAATTCACCGGTATTTAAATTAATTCTCTTATTTGTTTTGTAAATTTTTTTACCAGTTGTCTTTTCAATTATACCTATTTGATATTTTTCACATTCGTTATGTTTACCATTTATATACCAAGGTTGATTACACCTCCACACTTTAGTCTGGTTGGTACTTGGTGCTATCATTTATATAATAGTAAAAAGGCGGCGGTAGCCCGTTAAAATCCCTAACCCCCCCTCCCCCTTTTTTAAACTTATCACTTATATACTTATATAACCATAAGGGAGACTATCAATTCCATTTTCTAAAATAAACCTCTTATCATCAAAAGCCCCCAATGCTTTCTTATTCACCTCTTCTGAATATAATTTATGTTTATAACTTCTTATTCCATTAATCTTTCTGAACTCTTCTTTCTTTGTTGTTAAACAGTTATAATAATCCTTAAAGTTTATTGTTTCTTTAATAACATTTTTCTTTACACCTTTTAACTTCTTATCAGTCTTTTCAACGTTATTCACAATGTATTTATAAGCATAAGCCTTTGACCTCAATCCCACAAATTCACTCATGACATATCCTCCTAATTCATCCTTGAACTTTCCAATCACCTTTTTATTTTTAGAAGAGAACAACTCACTCTCTGGACTGTAATTACTAGTGTCATAGATATTAATGTCCTTTTTCATGTCTGAATAAACATCATCAGTATTAATTTGTAAAATAAAACTATCTGTATCCATATAAAGTAGATTAACATCATTTTGATATTTCTTCCTCAAGTTATTAAAAAAGTAATCATACATTAATGACTTTGATAAATCAAGAATTGATGTTCCAATATAAATAGGTTTGTCCATTTCAATACTCTCTTTAATCAAATTGATCGCACAAAAGTTCTCAGTAAAGACCTCAGCTCTAGTAAAACTCGGTCTATTAATTAATTTTGATGCTTGTTTCCAAGATGTTGATAGTCTGATATTTTGTCTTTTCCTCACATTTTCCATGGTCTTACCAAAGACCGCATTATTCATCAATTTATAAAAGTCTTTCTCAAAATCTGTTTTTGACTCTGTTCTTCTTTGTGTATTAAAATCAATGTACTCCTTTAGCCAATGACTTTGATTGAACTTTAGAACCCTATGGATCTTCTCTACTCTTAGACCTTTTGATAAATATTGTCGCAAATTTATTTGGTGTAGAACATAATTTTTCTTGTTATATAATGTAGTAAGTAATTTTTCTGTTGATTCACCGATATTAAATGATTGTTGATAATCACTTAACCACTCCTTCTTTGGACTTTCCTTTTCACAAGCAAATGGGAGATATTTGTGTAGGTTATGAAGTTCCTCTGGATATTTCAAATCGACCTCAAAATAATAACCAACCTTTGAATCATCCAATTCTTTTTGTGTAGAGATACATACATCTTGTAAAACCTTTTTGAAATCTTTTTCCTTTACCCATCTAAGTTTTCCATAAGGACGAGCCTGAGACATTGCCCAGCCAGACAGGTTGTTCGCATCATAATACATCAAGTAGGAGCTCTCTACCGATGGATCATAATTTGGAATGTACTTGTTATTTGCTTTAGCATATCTCTTTGAACAGACTTGTGAAATTCCTCCTCTCTTTGCCTTTTCAATCATCAAAAGCATATCAACATCGGTTATCAAATCCAAAGCTTGTTTTGTCATTTTCAACATCGCACTCCAGGCCAATCCAGGTGCTGTGTAGTAGTGAGCAGGATCCAATCCATATCCAGTGCGACAAACAGATCTAAAGGCTTCAAATACATCGGTCAATAAAAGCACATCAGTTTTGAGATACAAATCGTGATACTCGCCAAGATTCTTGATGTTATATTTTTCCCAAACATTTTGTGCATGTACATAATCTTTATCAGATATATGACTGTTGTTTAATTTGTTATAGAAATTTTCTTTTGAAGGAAGTTGTGTTTCATTGAATCTCTCAAATGAGTCCATATAGTCATAGGGGTAAATTCCTTTTGTGTTAGAAAATCTTTATCTAAAAAATACTCTGAAAGACATGGAAACTCTTTTAGATTTTGAACCAAGTTAGCCAATGGACTTGCCATGAATTTAAATGTATCAAGAAATCTGATATGAATAATAGGAGATGTGTGAATTGTTTTTGTGAATGAAATGTATTTCTGATCCGTGTTTGGAATTGCTGAGATACTTCCAGAAGTCTTTGAGAGTTCCTTGATAAATAGATGTATATCATAATGAGCGTTGTTATGAAGAAAACAGGAATGAAAGAGGGGAGTTGATAATTAATATTACAACTTTGATGAGCCGGACCTCTATATTTACCAGTGAGATGACAATGGTCTCTAACCTTCAGACCTTTACCAATTTTCTTCTCACAAATATGACAGGCAACCTTTGGCTGTCTAAATTCTCTTTTTTCTTTACTTGTTAAGGACATTGGTTTATTGGTTTCTCTCATTATCTTGGTTAATCGGACACAGTCTTTTTCTAGTCGTTTCACAAACTCCTCTGGGGTATTTGAGCCTCTATACACCTCTAACTTGTTATATTCATCACCAACGGATGATTTGATATAATAACAAAAACCACAAGGAGTATGTTTTTGATATTTATTTGTGTATGATTCTTTTGGATCTGGAGAAGCAGTATCAATTTTTTCTAAAATACTTTCAAAATCAGCATATATAACAAATGGATGTTTTATTGTTTTCTTTTCATCTTTGAATGTGATCTTTGAGCCTTTTTTAGGCATGTTGATTACCGTTGATTTATGTTCACCACCATAATTTGAATGTTTATCTAATCTTTCTTGTGTATGGAAGAAGTTAATACAACGCATACAAATATATATTTTATTTGTTCTTTTACATACTTGTGGTTTTATTAATTTTGTAATATCTTTGATGTATGTATAATGTGAATTTTCGTCTGAATTAAAATATAGAAGATTAATATGAGTTTGTTTACAATTGTCAGAAAGCTTTAAAACCTGAATGTTGTTTGTTTCTGTTAGACCATAAACATTAACTGATAAATTATTCAACTTTTCAAATTTAGGAATATCATTTTAAGTCATCGGAAACTTTAGATCTTTCGTATTTAATGTATTCTCATATTTTTTATAATGAGATACTCTTTCATCATGAAAATGTGGAGGATGTAAGTGTGCTAGAATAGACCAGAGAAAACATTTATTGTCTTTATTTTTGATATTGATAACTGCTTTTCTATTTTTGATAACACTGGGTAAATCAATGTAAGAAGAAGCTTTTAGAGGATCTGATTTAAGAATATGAATGTCTATGTAAATAATTTTTCCTATATTGAATCCACTTCCTACGATTGAATTATCCACATCTTGCTCTTGTTTAATAAGTTCATCATAGACTCCTGATGTTTTAAAATCTTGATATGAAGATATAAAGTGTGGCTCCGTTCTCATGTATGGTGTATCTATAACTCCTTCATCCTTTGTCATTTCTAATTTTACTCCCATATAAAATTTAAGTGGTTTCATTTCTTTTAGTGTTTTTTCAATCAACGTTTGAACAGCAGGTTTAACTATTTCTACAGCATCAACTATAGACTCTGGTTCAGGAGGTTTGAAGTTAAAGACTTATTTTAATATGTCCTTTGAATGCGCCATCAGAGTTTTTAGTTGTGATAAAATTTGATAAATGTTGATTTGTTTTAAGATGAATTTCGAAGCCTTTCTTGAGGATATTTTTATTACAGGCAGAACAGTGTTTTGTTTCCTTCTGAATCGGAGATAGTAGGTGAAGTAGATTAAATGTGTGTTTGTTAGTTTAAGGTGTCTTTTATATTGTTTATATTCTTGTTCACAAATGTCGCAATACGTTGCTTTGATCATATTTATATAGCAAAATTATACTTAAAGTAAAACACCTTTTTAGAGGCTTTTTTAAAGATGAAACTGTGCCTAAAGTAAAACACTTATAGAAGAAAGTGCCTTTTTACAGGCTTTTTATATATGAAACTATACTTAAACTAAAACACTTTTTCACTCAGAATCATCTGAGTCATAACTATCACATGAATACTCAGAATCATACTCAGAGTCATCAATAAAGCTACTCTCATAACTATCATTTGAGCACAAACTATTAGCATCATAACTATCGTCTGAGTTCAATAAAATAGTAAAATCTTCACTGCTGTAATGACTCATATTTAATTAGCAGGAAAAATATTCCCATCAATATCTATATACTTTCTTTCATTAACAGATTCAATCCCTACATTTTTAATATCAAAAGTTATCTTTAAATAATCTCTAACTATCATAGAACGAAATGACATTTCACCAGAAATATTAACATCATTCATTTTACTTAGATCTACACCCTTTGGCTTATGAAAGAAAATACAAATGTCTCCCCTAGAATTATTAATGGTCTTATCATTCTTTTTCAAAGTATCACGATCGATCACTTTTTCAAGCTTTGAATAAATTGCCAGGAGTAGCGGAGAAACTTTTGTTAGATTTACTTTAATGGATGTCTTTCCAGGTATAGTTAGAGCTCTTCCTTTAAATGAAATAGAGGGGCTCATGTTATTTTCCATAACTGGTTTTACCCAAAAATTTCCATATTTATCTTTGTTCAATTGAACATCTTTGACATATTTTTCTATATCTTCCACCGAAGTAGAGATTGATTGAAATTTGTCTTTTGTGCTTTGAAACATTGTATTTATTAGCTAATAAACGTGCGTTTAGTTTAAGTAAAAATTTTCTATATAAATATGATAGAAGGATATTTAGAATTTCCAGACTCTCCATATGATAAATTAGAGAATTGTCCGGCTTGTGATAGAATCGCGCTTAATAATGAGGGTTCATATAAACAATGTATTTTCTGTGATTATCTTCTAATTAATGATAATAAAAAATATATAAAAATATATAACTCTTTTAAATTAGAACCAAAAATGAATTACTTTACAAGATTAATAAGAGAGATGAATGTTAAGTATTATGATGATAATACACCATTTCTTTCAAGGGAAGAGACTCTTTGTATTGAGGAAATGTATAAGGGTTTAATGATATTTATTATTCAAAATAATTTTAATGGAAATGTTAATACAAGATACTATATAAATAAAATAATGAATTATTTTGAAATTAAACCTGAACTCAGGATAAAATATAGAGTTTCTAAAATAGCTCAAAAAAAGTTAGATGACTTGTTTTCCAAATATATAAATGAATGATTTTTTTACCCGTTTGGGAAAACAAGATAAAATTTAACAACCATAAAAATCTTCCAAATTCATTAAGATGTCTAATAGTCAGATCAAGCAGATGTGGAAAAACCTGTTTGCTTTTAAAGATGCTCCTTACCCCCAACTTTTTAGATTATGATAATTTAATAATTTTTACGAAGTCAAGTTTTCAACCCGAGTATCAACTACTATCACAAGGTTTTAATGCGGGTCTTAAAAAGGAAGACATTATCGGTTTATTTAAACTTCAAAACAAACTAAATGATTACAACATTGAGGATATAATACAACTATTTTGTGATACACAGAAATCAAAATCAAAACCCATAACTTGTATTCTCAGTGATAATACGGATGATATACCTTCACCTCAAGATTTAGATAAATCAAAAAAGAACCTCCTTATCTTTGATGATTGTGTTAATGAGAGAAACCAAACAGTAATGGATAGCTACTATACAAGAGGGAGACATTCTTCTTGTAATTGCATTTATCTTAGTCAGTCATATTTTCAACTCCCTCGTCACTCAATAAGAAACAATGCTAATACTTTTATTTTATTTAAGTTAAATTCAATAGATGTAAATAATTTTTGGAGAGATAATTGCTCTACGTTATGCAGTAAAAAAGAATTTGAAAATTATATGAAACACACGATTGGAAAATATAAATATATTGTTGTGAAACAAGATGAGATACTAACTGATATTTTACACACATAAATGACAACTATTATTAATCTTGTGGGTAAATCTGCTTCAGGAAAGAACTTTCATAAATCTAAACTCTTGAATAGTAAAAATGAAAAGATTGTAAGTTTTTTTTTAAAACACCCTATGATTCGTTTTGTAGGTACTACAACCAGAGCAATGCGACCAGGAGAAATAGAAGGGAAAGATTATTACTACATTTCAATGGAGGAACATATGCGATTGAGGAACGAAGGTCAAATATTTGAGGAGGTCTCTCTTGGTTCTACAAAATATTCACATTGTAAGGGTGAGTTAAATAAAGTAAAATCTAATGGTCTTGGGATTTTAGAAACTAATCCTGAAGGAATGAGACAAATTATTAAACATTTGTGTGGTGATGGAGTTAAGATTTTATCATTCGGTTTTGATATCGATGAGGAGACTCAACGCAAACGTATGAAAAGCAGAGATACAAGTATTAGTGAAGAAGAAATAACAACTCGTATTAATACCAATAAAGGATTTGATGAAATATTTAAAGAAAGGCTTTTATTTCAACACATTTACTATAATGACGAAGAAAAGGAAAATTTTCCCATTGACCTTTACAATTCATTAAATGATATTTTTCAATAAATAAATACAGAAGATGAATACCGAAGAAAGAGCAAGAAAGTTTAAAGAACATCAAGAGTTGGTTTCAAAAGTTGTAAAGCAACAGGAAGAGATAAAGAAGAAACGGAGACAGAAACTAACTGGTGAAGAAGCCTTTGAAAGAAAACAAGAGAAATTTTTTTAACCACTTTTAAAAACTCAACAAACGATTTCACCTACAGTTCCCACAGTAGAATTTACTCCAAAAAAACTTCAAATGCTCAAAGATTTTAGTCAAATGACGGCGCAAGAACTTGGAGAATTAGAATATGATGATGAAGGATTATTTCGGAAACTTGAGGAGGTAAATCAACCACCTAATTATGTTGTGGAAGCTCTTCAAAACAATGAATATTCGGCGGGTTCAAAAACCAGAGCAGGTCTCATTCCAACAGAAGAACCAGCACAGTTCCATCTTGTGAAAGAAAAGTTATTGATATTTAATGATAAATTGGTGTTCTTAAGTTCTGCTCAACCAAATGTTGAATTAACTCCAAGATTAATGTTTCTTCTAACAAACTCCGGATTCAGCGGTTCAAAATATTTTGATGAACCACTTGATATGGAAAATGCGGAAGATAGGGTATATATTGATTTACTAAACTCACTTGATTATGGAGTTTCTGTTGCCGGTAAAAGTAAGAAGAATGAGAAGGAGAAACATATTATTGATGCTTTAAGTAAGCTTGGTTCTGGTGTTAGCTTTCTTCCAAATGACCCATCACAATTAGTTAATAGGTTATTATTGTTGTTAGGTAGTAAGAAGGCTGGAAACAACAATTGTTTTAATGAAGCATCCGCCATTTTAGATCAGTTGATGAATATGAAAATAATTAATAAATGTCAATACAAAGATATTTTATTAGATATTAAATAAGATGAGAAGCACAATTCTTAGTTTTAATTTCACAATGAGTGATTACACAGCTTCATTCCCTTACCCACTACAACTTGACCCCACAAAAGAATATGAGGCTTCTTTGTTGTCAATGGAGACTTACAATACACTTTTTAATATCACAGAGAAAAACAACAAGTTTAGTTATAATCCAGGAAGTGGGCACAAAACTAAACAGTTTCACCCGGAGCTTACGAGATTTCTCAAATATCTTCTGAAGTCTCTCGCCTTATGAAAGAAAAAGGTGATGAACCAAAAATATTGTAATAGATATTCAAAAACACACTTCAAAATCAACTATTAAACTTAAAAAGAATTATAAAGTTGATTTCACGATTGAAAAATCATTTGGAGAGCTATTGGGTTTCTCTTCAAAAAAGATTGAAACTAACGAAACGTTTTACAGTGATAATGTCATTCAAATATCCTCCGGTATAAATTCAGTATTAATTCATTGTGATTTGATTGATGGTGCTTATAACGATGGAATAAGAACAAATACAATATTTTCATTCAGCGCATACTCAACCCCGATTGGTTATAAATTTAATATGGAACCAAAAAATCTTGTCTATTTACCTGTGTCAGGAAAAACCATATACAGAGTAAATTTTAGGATAACCGATCAAGATAATCGTATGATCTCCTTTAATGAAGAAATTACATCCATCAGAATTCACCTACGTGAAGTTTTTCAATAAATAAATAATGGTTATTGTGAGAAAACACGAATTGGGAAAATATAAAGTAATTACAGGGGATGGGATGTTCCTTTCACCATACTATAAGGGTGAAGGTATGTTTCTTGGTAGAGGATACTATAAACCAAAGAGACAACGGGGTGTGGGACATCAATTTAGAAATAAAGGAGATGGGATAATTGATACTCTAATGGGTATTGGTTCAACCATTCTTAAACATAAAGACCTAATTGGTTCAACTGCTTCTGCCGTGGGCTCAGTTGCGGGTGCTATAAAGAGTATAAAAGATGCTCAAAAGGAGTCTCATAAATTACAAGCAATCAAAGAAATTAAAAAAAGGCGAGCTCGTCTCCGAGCTCGCGAGATCTCGGAGACGGTGGGAGGGATTTTCGAAGCTCCACACGGTCTCCACGTTTTTCGAAGTTAAGTCTGTTCACAATTGTATTTTGTCAAAACTGTATTTATCTTTCGGTGTGTGAAGTTATTGTGTGCAACTTTGGTTGTTTCTCGGTGTTTATCTTTCATAAATTGATCGTCTGTTTGCCGTGTCGCGAGCTAGGCCTTTGCCGCGTCGCGAACGATTTGAAATCGAAGTTAAGTGATTGTTCCCATTTGTATTTTCGTTAAAACTGTATTTATTTATGGTGTTGTACGTATATTGTGTCCCGACGAAGATTTTTCGGTGCAAATCTTTCATACCTGTATTGAAAATCGTGTTAATTCGTGTCGTGTCTTGAGTCATACAGTGTACACTGTACAACCTTGAGGCTTTGTTTTTCTCTCAGCGGTCTGTCGTTTGTGATCCAATAACTTTCGTTCTCTGTATTCCCAGTATTTTCACCCATAGCCTACTTCCTTGTGTAAATCTCAACTCAAAAAAAAAAAAAAAAAAAAATTCCTTCTCTGTTCTCATTCGTTTATTCATTCTTATTCGTTCGTTCATTCTTCGACCACGTGTTTCTCCCCCATTTCCCCAGATAGTTTTCACTGTTATTAACCTTCAATGTTTACACTTTCCCCTCAAGTTATGTATTCCGTCATATTTTATAACACCTTTTTCTTCTTCTTCTTTAAAAGGCTGCTTTCGACTTGCTCACCAAATCAATTCATCCCAAAAAAAATATCCATCTCCTATAGTGCCTTTTTTCTACATTCCCTAAACTCTCCTGCACTCCATCCTCCATCCAGCGTCCTTAAACGTATTTTTAACACGAAGGTCACAAGAAACACATTTTGCAATAAATGTTCGTTTCCCATAAATCGTACACTTTCTAAAATCCAATCTCACCCCTCCCCTCCAAATCTTCCCCATAACCCCTCCCCTCCAAATCTTCCCCATCACCCCTCCCCTCCAAATCTTCCCCATCACCCATCCCTTTCAAATCTTCCCCCTTGCCCCCTCCCTCCTAAACTACCCCCTCACCCCTCCCCGCCAAGACGCCCCCTCGCCCCTCCCCTCCTAGACTCCTCCCTCACCCCTCCCCTCCAAATCTCCCCCATATCCCATCCCTTTCAAATCCCTCCCCTTGTCCCTTCCCTCCCAAACTCCCCCCTCACCCCTCCCCTTCAAATCTCCCCACCCTCATTGCTTCTCAATTTCCCCCCTCTCACTCCCCCGCCTCAAAGCGTCCTCCCCGCTTCTTCCCCCTTCCAACTCTCACCTCCATCTCCCCCAACCTTCTGCCTCGCTCTTCCCCCTCCTCAAATAACACCTCATTGTGCCTCACCCAATCACCATCAAACCTTTTGTCCGCCCCATCCTTCCCTTTCTCCGAGCTATTCTGAAATCTCTGACACACCTTCAACAGCTCTCCCTACCTCTTCCACCTCTTCCACATCTTACCCTACCCCTCCTCCCCCCTGTTCTGTATCTGATGCTCCCCCTTCCTCTTCATTAACGGTATGGACCTCAAACATCCGGGGCCTTCGTTCAAACTTAACTGATCTCTCCATACAGGTTGCTTCTGTCAAACCAGACGTGATCTGCTCAACAGAAACTTTCCTCCTTTATGATGTCTCTGATTCCTTAGTATCTCTCCCGGGCTACTCCCTCCTCCGGTATGATAGACCTGAGCCTCGTCCTGGAGGCGGGGTTGCTATCTTTATCAAAAACTCTCTTCCTTACTCGCCCTGCACTGCACTCTCTCCACCTCACCCCCAGGAATACCTCTGGCTACGGCTTCCCCTTCACTCCCACCTCTTGTTCATATGTGTGTTGTACCATCCACCAAACAGTGATGACTCCATCTACATCTCGCTGTCTGATAATATGGACCAACTTCTATCTACTCATCCCAACTCTCTCTTCCTCATATGTGGTGATTTCAACTGTCATCATGCCAGTTGGCTGGGTGTGGGTACCTCTCTCACCAGCCATGGCTCCTCAGCAAAGGACTTCTGCGACTCACTGGGACTGACACAATCTGTCAATTTCCCGACCCGGATCTCAGTCAACGGAACATCTTTTCTTCTGGACTTGGTTATGACTAACTTCCCTGAAAATGTCTGCTGCTCTTCTTCTGCTCCAATCGGATCATCTGATCATGTCCTTGTTAAAGTGGACATCTCTCTGACCATCCTCAGGGAGCCTGCTCAGCGTCGACGAGTCTGGCATTTCACTCAGGCCAACTGGCACGGTCTTCAAGCAGCCATCAATCATCTGGACTGGTCTCCCATCTCTACCACCTCTGACATCAACTCATCCTGGGAATTCTTCCAAAGTAAATTGCTCTCTCTCATGCACAGATTTATCCCATCTCGTCTTCAGTTGTCATACCCTTCCTCCCATCCATGGTACACGGAATCTTGTGGTGAGGCTGTTGCCCAGAAACAACTTGCCTTCGTCTCCTGGAAAGCAAATCCAACGGAAGGAAATCTCATTTCCTTTCACAAAGCCCGAAACAAGTGTGTGTCCACCCTCAGGAGAGCCAGGAAACAATATCTCTCCGTTCTCAAGACCGAACTCTCTTATCTGTCTCCCTCTTCCAAATCCTGGTGGCGTCTGGTCAAATCCGTTTCTGGTGTTTGTTCCCCCTCAATCCTCTCCCTTACCTCAAACGGCTACACAGCTGACTCCGCACGTGAAAAAGCTGAATGCCTCAACTCTGTGTTTGCCTCTAAATCTTGTGTCCCAAACCCATCCCTCTCTGTACCCACCATACCCAGTCGTACCCTGCTGCTCCTGGACTCCGTGTCCTTTCCTCCTGACAAGGTGGAAAAGTTTCTGTCAACCCTCGACTCTGATTCTGCAACTGGACCCGACGGCATCAGCCCATGGGTCCTAAAATCCTGCTCTGCCGCTCTATCTCACCCTCTCTCTGTTCTCTTCACCCTCTCTTTTGCTCAAGGTCAACTGCCATCTGCTTGGAAATCAGCCAACATCACCGCTTTGCACAAAAAAGGTGCAAAAACAGATCCTAGCAACTACAGACCAATCAGCCTGCTCCCAATTATCAGCAAAGTCATGGAATCCATCATTGCTTCGGATATGAAATCTTTCCTCTTCTCCAATGGCTTGATCTCTGATCATCAATTTGGTTTCAGACCAGGTCACTCTACTCTGGACATGCTGCTTCTGCTGTCTCAACAATGGATGGAGGTCCTCAATGCCAAACAGGAAATTAGAGCTGTCTCCCTCGACATATCACGTGCCTTTGACACGGTCTGGCACCCCGCTCTGCTCACCAAACTCTCATCCTTTGGTATCCATGGAAATCTCCACGCATGGCTGGCGGACTTCCTCTCTAGTCGTCATCAACGTGTGGCCCTGAATGGGTTTCTCTCATCTCCTCTTCCTGTTCAGGTTGGAGTTCCCCAAGGCAGTGTTCTGGGCCCCGTGCTTTTTCTGGTCTTCATCAATGATCTCTCTGACTCTCTTGAAAATCCTCTCTATCTCTTTGCTGATGACTCCACTCTCTGCCGCTCCATTCCTCTTCCCTCAGATCGGCAGTCTGCAGCCTCCTCACTCTCTGAAGTCTTGGACAAAATCACAGACTGGTCAAACAAGTGGAACATGTCTTTCAATCCTGACAAATCTCACACTCTTACTATGTCTCTCTGAAAAGATCGACTGGACAACCCTCCCATCTACTTTCTCAACAATCATCTCCAAGAAGTTCTGTCGCTCAAGCTTTTGGGTCTCACTATCTGCCATGATCTTTCTTGGGAAAACCACATTTCCAAGCTGGCCTCCAAAGCCAGTCGCCGACTGGGCATCCTCCGTTGTGCGAAGTCCTTCCTCGGCACACCTGAGCTCCTCACCACATACAAGGCTTTCATCCGCAGCTCAATGGAATACTGTTCTCCCCTATGGGCCGGTGCTCCTGCCTCACACCTAGCTCGGCTTCACGCTGTTGAAACCAAAGCTTTCAGAATTATTGGAATCTCCCGCGATGAAGCTATCTCTGAGGGCCTTTCACTCACTCACCGCAGGCAGGTAGGTGGTCTTTCTGTCTTCTACCGACTCCTCTCCGGCCTTGCACCCCCAGCTCTCTCTGTGCTCTGTCCCCCAAATATTCCTACAGGTCGCACAAGATCTGCCAGCAACCCTCTGATGGTTAAACTGCCGAAATCTCGGCTCTCTGCTCACCTTCACTCTTTCATTCCTCTTTTCTCCCGCCTCTGGAACAAACTCCCTCACTCCCTTCAATCCCACCCCTCCCTCCAGGTCTTTAAAACAGCTGTTCACCACCATCTCTTATCTTCCCCCATCCAAAACCTTGATCTTTTCTACCCCCGCTAATTCACCCCAGATCCACCTTGTTTGAAATTCCAACTTCTTTCCTGGAAGTCCTGGCAGTGTCCATATGTTTTATACCTCTCCCACCGCCCCCTTCCCATGCCCCCCCACCCCCAAAGCCCTCACCCTCTCTCAGATCTCTCGATGTCTCCATGTCTCTCGGTCCCTGCTCTCAAATGTTGTGTTTGTGACCTTCCCCCTCTCTCCCCATCTTGTCTACCGCTCCCGATGTTATATGTTTTATGTGTCGGTTTGTCTTTCTGTGTGATTAATGTTCGCTCTTTCACGAGCCTCGATCTTGTATACCAAAAAAAAAAAAAAAAAAAAAAGGTAAAACTCAACTGTCTTCACAAGAACGACAAAAAATCATTAAAATACTTGGGTCAGGGTTTCAACAATTTTAATGCTATATAAATACAAGTATGGAAGCGATTGATAGTATCTATGATTTGGATGATACGATTATCATTTCAAACTCCACTAAAAAGGAAGACTATTTCAAGGTAAATGCTATAACAGGAACAGACTGGAATTCAAATGGAACAAAAAGTTTTGAAATAAATAATCAACAAACTTACTTGAATATAGCTGATAGTTTCTTGCTGTGTAAATTTAAATTCACTAAGACTGCGAATAATACTCATGCTACACTTGTAAATGATTTCTTCTGGAAAATGTTTGATAGTGTCCGCCTGTATATTGGAACACAAGAGGTTGAAGCGGTTGATTATGTCTCTGCTACATCTGAAATGATGAAATTTACACTATATTCGTTTAGTGATAGAATGGGTAAGGGAGCTGTTGAAGGTTTTATTCCTGATATGTCAACGGGAACAAATGCTGACCCTGGTTATAGTCAAAGGAAGTCAATGTATCATGATGATACAAAAGCAGAGAATAGTTTTACCGTAGCAGTACCTCTTAAAGGTATATTTGGATTTTGTGATTATGATAAAGTTTTGTTTGGGCTTAAAATTAGATTTCAACTACAAAGGAATGATAATATAAATAGATTGCTTTTTGGGGCCGAAAATGCTTTTGGTGATAATAATAAATTTGTTATTAATGATTTGTGTTGGTATATTAGTGAATATACTCCTAATCTTAAAACGGAGGAGATGTTAAATAGAAGACTTAACTCAAAGAAACCACTAAATGTATCATACCTTTAAAGAAGATGTCAACACATTAAACTGGAACACACTACCTACACTTGGAATTTAGGTGTTCTTCAAGGAAAGCCACGATACCTATGGCTCATTTTTAAGAAACCAGATGGAGATGAAGGTACTGATAAGAATAATGCGCTGAGTGATGATGCTAAGGTGAAACAACTTCGGGTTTCTCTTGATGGTACATTTTATCCGCGAGATAGATTGGAAATTGATTGGGAAAAAAATGATTATGTGGGAGCCTACAAGTCCTACCAAAAGGTGTGTGAAAGTAATGGTAATAATGATCCTATTTTGGATATGGTTGCGTTTCAAAAACTTTATACAATCTATGCAATTGACCTGAGTTCTCAAAAGGAAACTATAAAGTCTAATAGAGTGGATACTTCTCTATACATTGAAAGAGGAGAGAATGAAGAAGTTGATGCTTATTGTTTGCTTTTGGAGGAAACAGAATTACAGATTAATACAGATAATGGTGTTATGATTAATATCACATAGGTTTTTTCTCATAAATAAATGAGTCGGAAAGAACCGGTATATGTTAATCAAATCAATCTTAATAAATTAACATCTTGTATTCAAAATCAAAAGCCTTGTATTATTAATGTTAATACAATTCAAAGAAAAGGAGCAGTAAGAATTGATGTTTTACTCACAAGCGAGCAGGTAAAAACACTAAATGATGCTGGATCACTTAAAATTAAAATGACAAAACCTATGTTAAAGAAATATTCAATACAAGAGGGAGGATTTCTCCCGTTTCTAATTCCTTTATTTGCTGGTTTAAGTGCGGCGGGAGCATTGACTGGTGGTATTTCAGCAGCGGTAAAAACTGCTAACGAAAGGAAGGCACAACTAAAAGCTCAAAAAGAATTGGAAAGACATAACAAGGAGTTGGAGCAACAAATTAGTGGAAGTGGTGTAATTGTAGATTTTGCTCAAAAACTTGAAAGTCTACCTGATAAAGCTAGATTGTTGGTTGGAGATATGCTTTCCTTTATCGCTCAAGCGGGTGTTAAACTAACTAAACGGGGTAATGGATTGTATCTTTCTCATAAATAAATGAATAAATGGTTTAAACAATTTGGAAAGAATACAACGTCAAATATAGAACTAGCTAAGTATTGTAAAAAACTAAAAATTGATAACGTGGTAATCTGTATGAGAGATGAATTAACAAAGTTGTCCAAGAATAGAAAAAATATTATTATGAATTTAGACACACAGAATGGTTCTCATTGGGTTTGTATTCATAATAGTCAGGATAAATATTATTTTGATAGTTATGGTATGCCACCGCCTGTTGAAGTAATACAATTCTTACAGAATGGTGTTTATCAAACATTTCAAGTTCATGAAATTAATTCTAAATGTTGTGGTCAATTATGTTTATATGTATTATTTCAACTCAACAATAATGAAAATTTTTATGATATCATTTTTAATCTAATATAAATGACTTATGTTGGAAAAGATGGTTCTATCTTTGGAGAATCCTCTCAGGATATTGATTTATCAAATTATTATACAAAGGCACAGGCTGAACGACAAAAATATAGTATAAGTAAAAATATTAATATGAAGAATACTTATAAATTAATCAATGATCCAAACCCTACAGATGCGAATGACTTAATTAGATACAGTGATTTATCACAATATATATTTTTAAAGAAAACAGCACGTTTTGTTAAACAAGTAAAATTTACAACCACAACACCTGGTTTTACTGACCATACACCTTTCCTCATTGAATTTAACTACCTGCTTACAATTGAATTTTATAAAGAAGGACATATAGTTAATATGCGAATTAATAAATGGGGGTATGATATGCCTGATTTAGGGTATAATTGGTCTTTTTCAATAAACATAGAAGACCTACATGATTTTAATCAGTCTCATAAAGAAGAATATTATCCGCTTGGTGAGGATAAGGATTTATGTGGAAGTACAATTAATAAACAACAAATACATGGTTTTAAGAAAAGAAAAATATATGATAGTATAGCGATGGTTAGCATGACAAAGAAGGAAGGTAACGAGATAAGGATAGAAAGCCGAGGAATACAAACCGATTTGGTAGTGGGAAGATGGGGTGGTATTACCTGTCATAATATTAATCTCACATATATTTCTGATACATAAATGGCAGGAAGAAGACGACAAGAGAATTATATTTTTGTATTCAGGGATACCTACAAGAAAAGGGTGCTCGGCATTACATACCTTATGAGTTGGAGCATATACATGGAAATTTTGTCATTAAAAACTGGCCTTATACTGATATTGCTAAACCCACAAATAGAGACTTGTTTAAAATATTAAATAAAAATGAACTTCTCAAAGTTATGAAATATAAAACTCTTTTAGAAATCATCAACAAATCTTATTGGTATCCTATGATGAGAAAAATAATTATAGATACATGAATATCTCAAAATCCAGATGAGTATATGTATAATATTCTTTGGGGCTCAAACTCAAGGGTAGCAAGGGATGAGGAAGGAGTTGAAGAAGAGAAGGAGGAAAGAGAGAAAAAGGAGAAGGAGGAAAGGGAGAAAAAGGAGAAGGAGGAAAGGGAGAAAAAGGAGAAGGAGGAAAGGGAGAAAAAGGAGAAGGAGGAGAGGGAGAAAAGGGAGCAAAGAGAGAGGGAGGAAAAATATAAAAAGATGGAAATCAGTGAGATTCGTAAAAGATTGAGTGTATTACAGCAAATAAATCAATCTCAACGCACCGAAGAGGAAAATAAAGAATTAACAACTCTTACCAAGATAATGATTTTAAAAATGGTTGAGATGAGTTCAGCGAGGAGATTTACATGAAGAAGACAAAGGTAATATAGTTGATGATGTTGGTGTTATTGACTTTAGTTAGTTTTTATTTGTAAATAAATGGAGGAGAGAGTGAAGGCATTCCTAAGGATTCTTTATGTTTTAAAAATATAAGATAGAAATGTATATGTTGAAAACCAAAAAGGTTTTGATACTCTGTCGGAATTTTTCTGATAAATAAATATGAGTTATTGTCTCAAATGTAAAAAGAAAACCAACTCTAAAAATATCTCTTATGTTAAAGCTAAAAATAATAGAGTTTATCAAAAAGGAATATGTGAAGTGTGTGGCTCTAAAAAGTGCCAATTCATCTCTCCTAAAAGTGGAGGAGACATACAAAAGTTTCTGTCAGGAAGTAAATTTACAACAACTGGAATTCCTGGGGAACTACATCTACCTGGATATTCTTTCTGTGGTCCTGGAGCAAACCTGGATAAAAGATTAGATGAGGCTGACAATCCTAAACCTTGGTCCAAGCCGAAAAATAGGGTTGATGAAGTGTGTATGAAGCATGATATTGCTTATGGGAATACCACTACATTGGATGAAAAACATGAAGCAGACAGAGAAATGTTGAATAATTTGTCCTTGATACGAAATCCTACATTGAGAGAGAAAGTTGATAGGTTTATTGTGAAAAAAAGGAGATTGGTTATTGG
The DNA here is from genome assembly GCF_964187855.1 of Myxine glutinosa. NCBI lineage: Eukaryota > Metazoa > Chordata > Myxini > Myxiniformes > Myxinidae > Myxine > Myxine glutinosa. The sequence continues at coordinate 270,780,855 of NC_136262.1, read as the reverse complement.
AGATTGAAAATAAGTGCTAAATTGAAACTTGGTCTTGGTTATTTCCCAAAAAACTATTAATCTCCAATGATGTTATCAAGACTGAGGAGCTTTTGGCTAATGAATTACATAAACCTATAATCACAAAATTTAAAAGAAGGAAAGTTTATTCTAAATACACCGACCACATATGGTCTGCTGGTTTAATCGAACTAAATAATGATAAGGGATACAGGTATGCTTTAACCGTTATTGATTTGAGGAGTAGATTTGCCTGGGTTGTTCCTTTGAAAAACAAGAGAGGTAATACTTTAATGTTAGCCTTTAAGCTAATATTTGATAGGAATAAAAGGAAACCAAAGAAGTTATGGACTGATGAGGGAACAGAGTTCTATAACAAAATATTTATGAAATTTCTTAAGGGGAGGGTATTAAATTATACAGCACCTTTAATGAAGGAAAAGCAGTTGTTATTGAGCGTTTTAATCGTACTTTGAAAGAGAAACTATATAAAAAATTCACACAACTCAGTTCTCAAAAATGGGTGTATTTAATTCAGGATATTGTAGATAATTACAATAATACAGTTCATTCATCAACAAAATCAAAACCATCGGAAACATTTACAAAATTAGAATATGAAAAGGAGATTAATTTGAGAAAGCCCAAGTTTAAAGTTGGTGATATTGTAAGAATATACAAATGGAAAAGTCATTTTGAGAAAGGTTATACACAAAAATGGACTCGTGAATTATTTAAAATCATTGATGTAATGGATACAGTCCCTTGGACCTACAAATTATATGATTTAAATGGAGAAGAAATCTTGGGTTCATTTTACTCGCAAGAATTACAAAAAACACAAGTAAGCAGCTAATACCCTTGAAAATAATAAATAAATAAATAAAATGTAATGGGGATACGTTTTTAAATCTGTGAACCCCAAACACAGAATCCCACAACTTTTTAGTTGGGGCTTAACTTTTGTGTGTGTATAATGGGGATACGTTTTTAAATCTGTGAACCCCAAACACAGAATCCCACAACTTTTTAGTTGGGGCTTAACTTTTGTGTGTGTATAATGGGGATACGTTTTTAAATCTGTGAACCCCAAACACAGAATCCCACAACTTTTCAGTTGGGGCTTAACTTTTGTGTGTGTGTATGTGTGAGTGAGTCATAATAATATACAAACCCTAACCCAACCCCATCCCTAACCCAACCCCATCCCTAACCCAACCCCATCCCTAACCCAACCCCTTCCCTAACCCAACCCCATCCCTAACCCAACCCCTTCCCTAACCCAACCCATCCCTAACCCTCACATTCAAAATCCCAACCCTAACCCAACCCCATCCCTAACCCAACCCATCCCTAACCCTCACATTCAAAATCCCAACCCTAACCCAACCCCATCCCTAACCCAACCCCAACCCTAACCCTCACATTCAAAATCCCACCCTAACCCAACCCCATCCCTAACCCAACCCCATCCCTCACATTCAAAATCCCACCCTAACCCTAACATAATCATTTTTTTCTTCTTTTTTTAAATACGTATTTCATTTTTTTTTTCTTCTCTTCCTTTCAATTCTGTCTTTCAAGGCTTTCAACTTTGAAGAAGTAGAAATGGGAAGAAAGAATTTTCCAGCATTTTCTTCCTCAAACTTTCTTGATATTGCTTAAATCAAGCGTCATTAAACAAAGAACATTGTTCATTGCTTTAGAATCCAAAGAGTCTCCAAGATGGACCCCACAGGTAGAGTCTCCAAAATAAAACCAACTTTCCAAGTTCCCAAGGTATAACCACATTCCTGTTGAGCCTCCAAGATAGGTATCACATTCCGAGTCATCAAAACAAAACCCCATTCCGAGCCTCCAAAAATATAACCATCTTTCCAAGTCTCCAAGGTAGAACCACAATTTTCAGAAATATTGGGGGTTTCCGTGATAAGTCTCACATAGTATAACTGCGGACCATCAGGGAGAACTCTCCTTGCCCAATTTTTTTAGGGTTTCTGTGATGTGTCTCATATAGTATAACTGCGGACCATCAGGGAGAATTCCCGTTTCCCAATTTTTTAGGGTTTCTATGATGTGTCTCACATAGTATAACTGCGGACCATCAGGGAGAACTCTCCTTGCCCAATTTTTTAGGGTTTCTGTGATGTGTCTCACATAGTATAACTGCGGACCATCAGGGAGAATTCCCGTTTCACAATTTTTTAGGGTTTCTATGATGTGTCTCACATCGTATAACTGCGGACCATCAGGGAGAACTCTCCTTGCCCAATTTTTAGGGTTTCTGTGATGTGTCTCACATAGTATAACTGTGGACCATCAGGGAGAATTCCCGTTTCACAATTTTTTAGGGTTTCTATGATGTGTCTCACATAGTATAACTGCGGACCATCAGGGAGAACTCCCCTTTCCCAATTTTCAGAAATTTGTGGGTCTCCAATGTATGACTTGTATTCTGGCTCATCAAGGTAGAACTTGTTCAGTGGGTTTTGTTTTGATAACTCACAACAAGTATCATCATGGTAAAACTCTTTTTCAGGATTTTGTGGATCTCCAAGGTATAACTCTTTGGCTGGGTCATCAAGGTAGAACTCGTTCTGGGGGTCTTGGTTGTTCAAAATGTCTTCAAACAAAAAAATAACTTCATCCCAAGTTGTGTTAAAAGCAGAATTTTCATTTCGTATCTCTGATACAATTTCCTGTGAAAGAAAATAACAATGTATTAATTTAATACAATATTTTTATTTGTATAAATCAAGCTCTATGAATATTAAAATAAACTTTGTTAACTCTTACACGAGTCTCATCTAAAAAAAAAATTAAATTAAATAAATAATTAAATAAATAAATACATAAATAAACAAACTTACCTCCATTGATAAGAGGTTCTAGTCCAGTTCATCAATCTGAAGGTGGAGTTCTACACAGGTAGTAGGACTCCAAGGAATAGCAAAGTTATCCCATTCCATTTCGGCATAGTAGTCCATTCTCAAGTGAAGCAGAAAGCGTGTTTGAAAAAGCCTGTGTGGTCGGTGCCTTTTATAAGGACTGGGTGTGTCATTTCCTGTGGAAATTCCCTGGGCATGTCTTAACTGGAAATGATGTGATGAAAATTCCCTGAAAATGATGTAATGTCGTAACTGAAAATGATACAATGGCAGAGTTTATAAAGTGGGTGGGGCTTAGCAAAAATGGGTGGGCCTTAACAAAAGTGGGTGGGGCTTAGCAAAAAGTGGGTGGGGCTTAACAAAAGTGGGCGGGGCTTAGTAAAAAGTGGGCGTGGCTTAACAAAAAGTGGGCAGAGCCGGCCAAAAAGTGTGTGGCACTGGAGGCGCTCAAACAAGAACATTAAGGGAGGTTTATCATTTTATCTTAACTCAGTTAAAATATCTTAATAAAGAACCAAACTCAAACATCTTTTTTGTTAATATATTAGATGGTGAAGGGAGTGGCAAGAGAATTAAATTATTTCCCACGCATAAACAAATATTTGTAGGATCAATGTTTGAGTGGTCTACTCGGGATCATTGATAGTAAGAGTACCATAAGACCAAGGGGGAATCATTGTTTGAGTGGTCTAATGCACAACATTAAGGATAGGTGTCAAAAGGCTAAAAGGTTCGTAAAGAGGTGAGAGGAAAATTAACATCTAAGTGAATGGGTCGATGTTTGAGTGGGTCAAAGATAATCTGCCAGATGATATGTAGAAGAAGGATTATAGGTCTATAAGGGAAAACAAATATTTGTAGTGTTTGAGTGGTCTAATGAACAACATTAAGGATAGGTACTATAGACAAAAGGTTCATAAAGATTAGGGTGGGAGAAATAGAGGTGTTAATGGGCAATGAGGTTAAGAGGAAAATTAACATGTAAGTCAATGGGAAAATGAGTGTCCCAGAAGCAACATATATACACTACTCACGGGCATGGACGTGTGTGACATTTCGACATATTGAGTTAGATGTTGCACCTGCACATTCAGTTTCACAAAATCGTTACTGGCAATTTATCAGATGCACAAATGATGTAATCTACACAATGTATTTACTTCTGATAACATGTGAATGCATGTGCGTGCACACCCACACACACATACACACATATACACACAAAAACACACGTACACCCACACAAATATATACACACACATACATACACACACATACACACACGTACACCCACACACATATATACACACACATACATACACACACACATGTACACATGTACACACACATATACACATACACACAAACACATCTCGTTTTTTCATTTCTGTTCCTCACAATTTTTTCTCTCTCTTATTCACAGACACACACACACACACACACACACACACACACACACACACACACACACACACACACACACACACACACACACACACACACATATATATATATACACACACACACACACACATATATACACACACACACATATATATATATACAGTCATCCCTCGCTATATCGCGGTTCACTTTTCGCGGATTCGGTACATCGCGGTTTTTTCTCGCTAGTATATGTAAAATTATATCGCGGATTTTTCGCTATATCGCGGGATTTTGCGGTATAAATGTATTTTTATATACTATTATTTTAAATATTTTTGTGGTAAAATAAGCATTTTCTAGCCTAAAAAATAAAAAAACGTAAAGAAATGAGAAAAATACAGTATTTAAAACATATTACAAGAAATAAAATACTGTACATAGTGTACAGTAGAAGGGTAGACAAAGAGTCGTGCGTATGGAAAACGCCAGTACATTCATCATCGTCATCACCTTCATCGTCATCAGTACTGCACAGCTAATTCATCATCATCTTCATCACGCAAGTTGTAGTATTGAAGAGCCGGGGCTCTTGCTTGATACGGACGAAATGACGGGCAAGACACAAACTCGTCCGAGAAGATATTTATTCTCAAAACCAACTCGGGAACACTGAAAAGCCCATTTATCGGGCTGCATTATAAAGCACAACCAGAAACCGAAAGCCACGCCTCTCAAGCGTGGCGTGCTTCGGTGAATCGGTGGTCACGTGATCAACAGGTGTAGCTGATTATACCCGCGGCACGCTTTAGCGGTCACGTGACCAGCCACTCTCGCGCCGGGAATCCCCGCCGGTGACGTCACCGGCTGGAGCAAGGAGATTCTGATGCTGGTCTTGCTTGGGGAACCCATGGGTAGCTACAGTATCTTCAATGGTGAGTACCCATTAGAATTTTATATGTTGTTAAAATTACGTATGTTTAAGAGTGTAAAAAGTGTTTAAGAGTATAGGAAGTGTTTATAAGAGTATGGGAAAGGTTAATAAGAGTGTGGGGAGTTCATAATGCTTTAAAATATATATAAAATATATATATATATATGGTCGCTACTTCGCGGATTTTCGTTTATCGCGGGGGGTTCTGGAACGTAACCCCCGCGATAAACGAGGGTTCACTGTATATATATATACACACACACACACACACACACACACACACACATATATATACACACACATATATATACACACACACACACACACACACACACACACACACATATACACACACATGTACACACACATATATACACACACACACACACATACACACACACACACATGCACACACATACACGTACACACATATATAAACACATACTCACACACACACACACACACACACACATACACACACACGTACACACACACATACACACACACGTACACACACACATATACACACACATGTACACCGACACACATGTACACCGACACACATGCATACACATACACATACACACACACACACATATATATGCACATATGCATGCACACACACACACACACACACACACACACACACACACACATGTATACACACACACACACACATGTATACACACACACACACACGTAAACCTACACATGTCCCACGGCACATGTATATATCCTACATCCCACATGTATATACATGTTTAAAGTGTACGTGCCCCTCCGTCCTCCCTCCTCCCTCCTCCTGCTTCCCGCCTCCCGCCTCCCACCTCCCTCACCCACCCGGCAACGCCGGGTACTTCTGCTCGTAACTAATAAAATAAAAACGAAGAAATATCTCTCAGCAATTTCTCGTCTGTTAATTTCTAAATTTTACAAATGTGAATTACACGTCCATGCACACGTGAAATGGAGTTTGTTTTTTCACACGTGAAATGAACACGTGAACCTTTACTTCCGGATAATAATGTTGAATGAAATAAGAACGAAGAAATATATGTCAGCATCATTGTTGACGTTTTTGTGACGACTGTCATCAAACGGAAAAGTAATATATCTTAACGGAAAAGAAAAAGCGAATTTTTAATGTATGTCGACATTTTCCCCGACTGTTATTTTAGGCGGTGTATTTTTGGGTATCATCGTGGCGCGATTTTTATAAATATATCCCTGCATTTTCCCGTGTGTGCGTGAATGTTCTCAATTATTTCTGACACCGAGTCTAAAACCATCGATAAAAATTAAATCAGATGGTGAAATCGATATAAAATCGTAAGGGTGACTCAATGAATGGGCTTTATTTTACAGGCCTTTGAGAATTCATTTCGTTCTATAAACGGAAACTTTCAACGGATTTTCTTCCCGTTTTTTTTCAACCGAGTCTGAAACTATGTTAGCGACTATGAAAAATGAAATGATATATCGAATTTGAGTTGAAATAAACCTGTGTGAGAGAGAAAGACAGCACGGGCCTAACTAAACAGGCCTCAAAACTATTCGAGTTAATTAAATGGTGGATATTTGTTTACATGAAGCCTCTCCAAGAATGGGTGGAGCTCTGGGTGGAGCTACCCTGCAAACGGACTAAGCCACACCCCGGACAGACGGACAGATGGACAGACAGACAGACAGAATCAACTTCGCCTATTATAATATAGATACAGTCACATGAAAAAGTAAGTTCCACCTGCATGTAAAGTTTTGACTTTTTCAACATATTTCAACATACAGCTATTTGATGTTCATTTCAACAATATTGATAGATAAATGTGATATAATATAACAAATATCATGAAACATTTACATTTTGTAGTCCATTGTATAATTTAAATTAATATAAATGCAAATTTCAAACGTGGAAAAAGTAAGTACACCCCTACATTTATCACTACTTCAAATACCTAAAATTAGAATCAGGTGCACCAGCTCAGGTGCAAATGATTAGAACATCGTTAGAGAGGATCTTGGAGGAACCTGTCTTATATAAACCTCAGACATTTCGTTTGGTTTGCTCTTTGTTGTTGAAGTGTGCGGCGTCACCAGGCCGAGATCAAAAGAGCTCTCTGAGGCCTTCAGAAGAAGGTTATAGATGCCTACGAGTCTGGGAAGGGATTTAAAAAGATCTCCAAACAATTTGAAATCAATCATTCGACTGTCCAGAAGATCATCTACAAGTGGAGAAGATTCCAAACAACTGCCATCTTGTTCAGGCCAGGCCTCCCCAGCAAGTTCAGCCCGAGAGCAGACCGCAATATGCTGAAAGAAGTCTCTAAGAACCCCAGAATGTCATCACGGGACCTACAGGTAGCTCTTGCCACTGTTGATGTCAAAGTGCACGAGTCTACCATTAGAAAGAGGCTGCACAAATTTGATCTACATGGGAGGTGTGCCAGGTAGAAGCCTTTGATCTCCAGAAAGAACATCAGGGCAAGACTAAAGTTTGCCAATGAACACCGAGGCAAAGACCAGCACTTCTGGAACAATGTGCTCTGGACAGATGAGTCAAAGGTAGAGCTATTTGGCCACAGTACCAGAAGACATGTTTGGCGAAAACCAAAGACAGCATTTGACCACAAGAACCTGATACCAACTGTGAAGCATGGTGGTGGAAATATTATGGTGTGGGGCAGCTTTGCTGCATCAGGGCCTGGGCAGCTCACCACCATAGAATCCACGATGAATTCTTCATTGTACCAGAGGGTGCTTGAGGATAATGTGAGGCCATCTGTCGGAAAGTTGAAGCTCAACCGAAAGTGGACCTTGCAACATAACAATGACCCTAAACATACCAGTAAATCCACAAAGGAATGGCTGAAAAGAAAGAAATGGAGGGTTCTGGAATGGCCAAGTCAAAGCCCGGATCTAAATCCCATCGAGACGTTGTGGGGGGATTTGAAACGAGCTGTGCATGCAAGAAACCCCTCAAACATCGCACAAGTGAAATAATTCTGCATGGAGGAGTGGGTAAAAATTTCTCCCTGTCGATGTCAGAGACTGGTAGACAGTTATAAGAAATGCCTACTTGAGGTTGTTTCTGCCAAAGGGGGCAATCCCACCTATTAGAGCCAAGGGTGTACTTACTTTTTCCACATGCGAAATTTGCATTTATGTTTATTTAAATTATACAATTGACTACAAAATGTAAATGTTTCATGATATTTGTTATATTATATCACCATTATCTGTAAATATTGTTGAAATGAAGATCAAATATCTGTATGTTGAAATATGTTGAAAAAGTCAAAACTTTCCATGGGGTGTACTTACTTCTTCTCGTGACTGTAGGTTCACTGCAGGCGCTACCATTCCAGTCTTAACACTTACTGTCTCACACTTAATTAAACTAAGAAATAAAGCAGGAGGGCTGTGGAAGTGAGCCGGAGCTACTGACCTATTCTCCTTCACAAGATAATCCCCTTAACAATCATGCAAATATGTACAATGATCTCATTCGTTGTTCCTGCGGAGGGAGGAATCAAACAACACACAAAACTAACTTAACCACAAACTTATCCTTACTTACAAAGTTCAGAACTTTATAAAACATCTGTACATACCCCAGTCTACAGACCGCGTCCCCTGGTGGATGCCACAAGACGCAACCTTACCTGCGGGGCCATCCCAATGCACCCATAAATTTCCGCAGGCCCTGACCAGGTGTTACAGTTGAGTGACATGGCTCGGTGGATTTCGCCCACATTCATTCAACACAAACCCCTTATCCACGCATACACATTCCATAAGTCATCACATACAAAATCATTACAAAGCACATACTTCACCCACCCCCCCCCCCCACCCCCACCCCCACACCCCCCAGCAGGACCATGGCATTGATGTCATTCGTGTACAGGTGTGCATTTCTCTCGAGGCAGCGGGGAGGTACCGCACCAGTAAGATGGTGGGGGCGCTTCAGGCTGTGGTGCCCGCAGTCCCAAAAACAAGTCAACCGACTCACAAGTTCATTGCCCCCCCCCCCCCCCTTTACCTCTTGGCCCCGTGACAGCCCAACAGCCCTTTCCGCCGTTACCCCACCGGTGAGGGTCTCCACACACCAGGCTCCGTTGCCTCCTGCTTCTGTGCAGCTCCACGGGTCGCCGGGGGTCTCCTTTACCCCCACGGCGCCCAACCAGACCCTCCACCAACGTGCTCCAATTTGCAGATACCACCGGCTGCCAGGGGTAATTGCCGCAGAGGGGGGGCCACAGGCATCGCTCCTCAGAGCTTGATCTGTACCTGCGGACACACACACCTTCCCCACCCACAAGATCCCAAAACACATTTCCTCCCCCGCTGCCATTCAATTTTCCACACATTTCCATCGATGGTGTTACAAAAAAGATGTTTCAAAAGTTGCCATGGCCTGCTTCATGTGAAATCCCATTCACAGTTAACCATTCCACATTTTCAAAGCACAATAATCACAACAAGCACCACTCACTCTCCATTATTTCCACTCTCACGACCACATGAAAACACATCACCACAACACAAAAACAAACGCCACCCACAAGACTCTGTGTGGCACACATTCCAATCCCCTCACCGGCCATGACATAACTCTCACCCACCCACAACTCCAAATTACTTGTCCCAATTTTCTATAGCAAGTCCTGAAGCCTGGGACAGTAAACATCAAGGCCTTACCTCTACCTTGATTTGCAGGTAATTACGGTTGGTAAGGTCCAAAGTGCCATCCACCCACAAAATCCCAAAATTTCACATTGGACCAATCAAATTTCACCAAATTTCACTTTTCTCCCCACTATACTGGCAGGTATGTGGGTCCGCATCCAACGGTGAATTGTTCTAAACAACTACATGTGGCTACGACCGTTCCGCACCTCTACCGTGCAAGGGTCATTGGGACAAGGTGAGCAGTCAAAACGCCAACATGGCCCATGAGTGTCCACAAGGGTGGGACCCACCATCCATCCTTCAGCCCCCCTGCGAGGAACACAGCTGCACCAGCCCCAGCTGGCCAATGTGGTGAGCACCTGCTGCTAACACACACTACCGCACGCACAACCTTGGCCCTGGGGGAGACGGTCGCAGTGCGTGGCATTCACCTCACGTCACCTACGCCGCCCTCGTCCCCCAGTCCACAGAACTGCAGCCCCCCAGTGCCCACCCACACTTGACCACACTAAGGTCCAGTCGACAGCCATGCTCCACCAGGAGACCCACCCAGAAGACATGGTCCACACACCTCGGACACGCATAGCACCACGTTGACCCTTAAACTACACAACTACATCCCCATGAAGACCCAAAGACCCCAAAAGACCCAAAACACCATGAAGACCCAAAACACCCTGAGACCCAAAATGCCCCCAAGACCCCAAACACCCCAAAGACTCAAAACACCCCGAAGATCCAAAACACCCCGAAGATCCAAAAGACACCGAAGTCCCAAAACACCCTGAAGACCCAAAACACCCCAAAGAGCCAAAATACCCCAAAACCCTAAATACCCTTAAAGGCCCAGAGGATCCAAAAGACCCTGAAGACCCAAATTGCACCGAAGACCTAGAAAACCCAAAATACCCCAAAGACCCTAAAGACCTCGAAGACCCTAAAGACCCTGAAGACACAAAAAGACCCAAAGACCCTTAAAGACCCAGAGGAACCAAAAGACCCTTAAGACCCAAAATCCGCTGAAGACACAAAATACCCCAAAGACCCAAAACACCCCCAAACACCCAAAATACCCCAAAGACCCCCAAAAGACCCCGAATGCCCAAAAAGATCCCAAAGACCCAAAACACTCTGAAGACCCAAAAGACCTAAAAGACCCCATAGACCCACAAGACCCCAAAGATCCAAAAGACCCAAAACACCCTGAAGACCCCAAAGACCCTTAAAGACCATTTAGACCCAAAATACCCATAAATACCCCAAAGAACCAAAATACGCCAAAGACTCTTAAAGACCCAGAGGAAACAAAAGACCCTTAAGACACAAAAGCCCCTGACGACACCGAAAACCCAAAAGACCCCGAAAACCCAAAACACCCCAAAGGCCCAAAATACCCTTAAAGGCCCAGAGGATCCAATAGAACCTGAAGACCCAAATGGGCCTGAAGACCCAAAATACCATGAAGACACAAAAGACCCAAAAGACACCAAAATGGTCAAAGATGCCTATCCCTCTGAAACGACATGAGGTGAGGCGCGCGGAGCGCGCCGAGTCACGCTAGTATATTTTAAGAATGTATCAAGTTTGTAATTCATATCATGCTAATAGGATCTACATATTTTCAGTTATAACCTAATATATTTTTCTGTATATTTTCAGGTTAGGAATATTGTCACGTCCCCAGTGTTAACTCCCCAAGAGGATGAATGACCGGAACGAGCTTAAACTCAGAGGCATATTTCAAACTTGGCGGGATTATCTTTTTGCACGTGGGGGAAGGTTTGAAGTCTTACCTGATTGGATGGCCAACACAAGGTTAATCCGAACCCACAAAAAAAGAAGCGAAGCAAGACAAGAAATTGAAAATCAACAACTAATGATTTAATGAAAATAATGCAAGCACAAAAAATGTTGAGGTAAAAACTAATACTTGTAGGCTAAGGTGAGGGACCCTCCATGCAGACTCAATAGCAGACACAGGGAGAAATAAAATAAAATAAAATGATTTGGTAATCGGCCGGCACTCAACTTTGCAGTTCATCTGAGGGCTGGTCGATGTTCGTCGCCTCCAAACCACAATGCGGGAAGCGCACAAAATGGCGTGGAGTCATGCTCCTCGACATCCCACGTGAGGTACTTCTCACGATGCCGACAGCCCTGAACCTCTCTTGTTCAGTCTCTTTCCACAAGCGCACATGAGCCAAAGATGCGCCACCACCAGCGGCCAAGCCAGAACAGAGAGAAAATGCGACCGTCTCCAACAACCACCAGGAGCAGAAGAAGGAATGCGTTCGCCTCCAATAACCACCAGCACAAAGAGAAGAGACAAAGATGGCGAGATGGCATCTTTTTCCCTTCATCTCTCGAATGTTCGACTGCTGACGTCACACTCTGTCCAATCACCGAGCGCTACTCAATCATCCCATCGTGCCTCCGACAATCACAAAGGCCGGGACGTGGCCTCCTCATTACGAGTCGTCGGGGGCAGAGTCTAGTCATCGTTTGGGAATGTTTGTATGATGTCAGGGTTTCCTTGCCGATAGGCAAATGCTGTTTCTGTCGGCCCTGACGGCATTGTGAGCACATGAGTCCCATTACAGCGCTATCATTGTTTTACTAAGCCCTCAATTTCCTGGCTGGCCGAATGTAATAAAACCGAAGGGAAGACCACAGGAGGCAAATGGCACACTGGGGAATTCATTGTTAAGCCCTATAATTAATTAGCACAACGCCACACCCCTTGTGGCGACATGCAAACGCTCTTACCCAGACAGACGGCCTACTTACGTACATCGAGATGGCTTCTTTGTGGCATACGGAGCATTCTAAACCTACATGATTCTAACTTTCATAAGGGATTCCATGCCTACCCACACAGACGTAACAATATGTTACTGCAGGCATCATGAATAGGCAAGGCTGTGTGAATCACCCTGATAACTTTTGTTATATCTGTGCGAAATACACTCCACGTAGCCAGCGCAAGAACCTTACCAAGAGGGTGAAAGCTGCTTACAAGTATTATTTTGAATGTAAAGTTGGAGACCAAGAAAAGAGCTGGGCACCTCATGTTTGCTGCACCGTGTGTTTCTCGGGGCTTACGCAGTGGTTGAGAGGCAAAAGGAAGGGAATACCTTTTGCTGTGTCAATGATATGGCACGAGCCAACGAATCATCACTCTGACTGCTACTTTTGTATGACCCAAAACACGAAATAACCTTTGTATCTCAACGAAAAAGAAATCAAAAATTGTATATCCAGATTGTAAGTCTGCTCTGAAGCTGGTCCTCCATGACTTAGATTCTCCTGTGCCATTTCCACCAGAAGATGCTGCAGATGAAAGCGATGACAACTCCAATGATGCTATGGGTGATATGGATGAACTGTACGGAACTGAGTCTGAAGAAAAGAAGCAACACTTGCTAATTCAAGTGGTACAAGAAGGGCACTCAGTGGAGAGTATACCTCGGCCTGGTTGGCCATATCACTCAATGGTGAAGAATCACTTAAAATTAAATAATTCTCTTATCCAAATTCATATTCAGATCTTCACCAAAATCGAATCGATTATTCCTTGTCAGACACCCAACCGGTCCACCAAGTTTCGTCCAAATCTATCCACAACTTTTTGTGATATCCCGCAATATATAGTTTTTGGCCCTATCTCCCAATGGTGAAGAATCATTTTATAAATGTAATAATTCTCATATCCGAATCCATATTCAGATCTTCACCAAAATCGAATCTATTTGTCCTTGTCAGACACCCAACGTGTCCACCAAGTTTCGTCCAAATCCATCAACAACTTTTTGAGATCCTACTATGTATCGTTTTTGGCCCTGTCTCCCAATGGTGAAGAATCACTTTAAAATTCTAGTAGCCGGATCCGAATCCCGATCTTTACCAAAATCTAACAATTTCGTCCTTGTGACATTCGCTACATCTCTGCCGAATTTCGTCCGAATCCGTCCACAAGTTTTTGAGATATTTTGTTCACAAACAAACAAGCAAACAGACAGGGGTGAAAACATAACCTCCATCCACGCTCGGTAATGGAGGGAACTAAACGATCTGGTGAGAGATCTGTCATTGTCAAAGGAGAAGGCTGAAGTGTTGGGCTCCAGATTACAGCAATGGAATCTCCTAGAGGAAGGAACCAAAATTTCCCACTTCCGTGATCGCCACACAAACTTAGCTGCCTTTTTAAAGATAGAAAATGATGTTTGTTTCTGTGCTGATGTTAATGGCCTAATGCATGGGCTAGGAAACAAACATGTGCCTGATGAATGAAGACTCTTCATAGACTCCAGCAAAGTGAGCCTCAAAGCTGTTTTGTTGCACAATGGTAACAAAAAACCTCTGTTCCTGTAGCTCATGCTGTCGGCAGGAAGGAGATGTACGAGTCCATGGAAATCCTTCTAAAAGTGATTAATTACTCAGATCATAAGTGGAACATTTGCGGTGATCTAAAAGTGATTTCTCTCCTCCTAGGACTGCAGCTGGGGTACACAAAATACATGTGCTTCTTCTGCCTATGGAAGAGCCACGATAGCCACAATCATTATGTTGTAAAATACTGGCCTGAAAGGCATGAACACATAGTTGGTAGGTACAGATATTGGTAATTGGTTGGCAGATATTGGTAATGGCTTCCAATATCTCAGAGAGAAGTTTGGTGCAGAGAAAACTGATGCTAAACTCAAAGCAGCATTTTCATTGGGCCGCAGATCCGAGAACTGATGTGTGATCCCGAGTTCAAAAATCAACTGAACCCACTTGAGTTTGCAGCATGGAAAGCATTTGTGTTGGTTGTGCAGATCTTTCTTGGGAATTATACAGAGCGTATCAAAAAAAAGGTAATCCGAATTCAAGGGGTTAATATGCAAAGGTTATTTATTTTGACAATTTACATGTGGTTTACTAATTAAGAGGAGATCCTCAGCTTTCCATTGATACCTTCCATGCATCATTGCTGTCACACATGACAGAGTACATGTTCATTGAAAATGACAAGTTCAAATCGCATTTTTACAAGTTTGGCTAATCGATGTAAGTCAGGATAATTGGTGCAAAATGAACGTCAGATGTGAACTTTTCTCAGGAATGATTGGCCTTTATGCACCCACACCTTCAAAATGTCCACCTCACCTTTCAACACAAAGCTCATAGCGGCGGAGCATGCCCTGAACTGCTCGTCTCACCATAGCCGGGTCATTGCGCAAAGCATCCACTTCATGTCGAATATGGCCCTGCAATTCGTCAAGATCACGGGGAGGAGTTACGAACACCTTGTTCTTCAAATGTCCCCAAAGGAAATAATCACATGGTGTGAGGTCAGGTGATCTTGGCGGCCATTCCACTGCATGATTGAGGGCGATGACTCGGTCTCAAAAGAGTTCCCTCAGTCGATCTCGGACAGCGATAAGACGATGTGCTGGGGCACCGTCTTGGGTCCACCAGAGATATCTGAAGACGCCACGAACCTGTCGCTCAAATTTCTCCTCCAGCTGTGGTAAAACTTCATCATTGATCATCTGCAGATACCTATTACCATTGACATTCCTTTGAAAGAAAAATGGTCTGTTCACCTGACCACTTCCACAAAGTGCCAACCAAACAGGCCACTTTTGTCGATTCATGTTGGTGTCAAAATTAAATTCCGGGGGTTGTCCTGTCGGTGCATATTGTTACGGATTCCGGATTTAGGTGAATTACTATTCAGGTCATTGCTTATTAATGTTTATTCTATTAAAGGTTGTTGTGGTTAAATGGTTAGAGGCGCTCCTGATAACAGGAGACCGGAAACGGGATGGTGAACCGGAAGAAGAAAAAAAGACACGAGGTCCTGGATAAGCGGCTATCTTCTTCTTCCTCGCCCAGCTCCGACGCGAGCGGTGTCGATATTGATTAGCATTGGGAATGCTGAGTTTGAAAAAGCCCGTCTGGCGAGAGGAGTTACCTGCGCGGGGTGATTGCCTGTTACGTGTCAGGTTGCCGTGGCTTCCTGGAAGGAACCAAGCGTCCGGCACTGTTCGCCTCGATGCCTCCGAGGGCGTGTACGGGTCGCACCTTGGGCCTCGCGTGCTTTGCGAGCCGCGCTTTGCTTTGCCCGCTTTGCTTTGCAAGGAGGTGTGCGCTGCAGCAGCTGTTCCCGGTACGTGACGTGCACGTTTGGAGCACATCAGCCAGGGGTCCATTCAACAGCCCGTGTGCGGAGAAGTCGACCTTCACCGTGGACTGGAGGGGCCCAGAGACATTGTGAGGGACAGTGACTATTGAGGGGTCGTGAGTGGGGAAAGGGGGGAAATATATGAGATGGCCATCTTAGTAATATTGTTGATTGATTGTTGATTGTTGTTGATGGATTGAGAATATATTATTAATTAATCCGGATCCTTGGTGTGGGGTTGCTTATTGACCTGAATTGTTTGTGTCTTTCATATTGATTGCATTACGAAAGCGTATAGATCATATATCTTTCTGGCGGGGTCCTCCCACGGTCCGGGGGTCACCAAGACCAGGTAGTTACCGGGAGGACCACGTAACAGAATTGGGGGCTCGTCCAATTGAATTCCGGGATATAAAATTGTATAAAATAATAAAATAATATTTTTATTAATTAAAATTATTAATTAAGTATTAATTGGTAAATTTTTGGGAAATTGTGGTAAAGTCTTGGGTGAAGGTTAACAGGTGTTAACGATAGGCACCATGGCGTTTGTGGCACAGAACTTTGCGGGAACCCCGAGTGAGGCACAGTTCCGAGCGTTACTAAAGTCGGACCTCTTGAAATTGGCCAAACATTTTAACTTGGAGGTCCGAACTAATTTGAGGATGGCAGAGTTGCAGACCGCGGTGATACAATCTATGGTGGGATTAGGAACATGGGACGAGTTAGCCTGGGAGTGGCTACCCGAAGAACCAGAAGACGTGGAGCTCCGGAAACTGGAGTTGCAATTACGGAGCCAGGAACGGATCAAAGAAGAAGAAAGGAAAGCAGAAAAGGAAAGATCAGAAGAGGAAAGGAAAGCAGAAAAGGAAAGATCAGAAGAGGAAAGGAGAGGGGAACAAGAACTCCAGGAAAGGTTAGAAAGGATGAAAACAGAGGAAAGGAAAGCAGAAGAGAGGAGAGAAGAGAAACAAGCAGAGGAAAGGAGAGTGGAACGAGAACTCCAGGAAAGGTTAGAAGGGAGAAAAGCAGAGGAGAGGAGAGCTGCAAGGGAACTCGAAGCAGAGGAGAGAAAAGCCGAAAGGGAATTAAAGGAACGTGACATGGCGCTTCAGCAAGAAATTACATTCAAGGAGCTGGAGTTAATGAGAGAACGGGGAGAGGTACCACCCTTGCTGACTGGGCCGACACCTAGCCAGAAAACCTGGGATGTGGGCAGACATGTGAGGCTGGTTCCACCCTTCAGTGAAAGGGAAGTCGCTAAATTTTTTCCACACTTTGAGAAAGTGGCTCGACAGTTAAACTGGCCGGAGGAGGCCTGGACCATACTAGTGCAAAGTGTGCTGGTGGGTAAAGCTCAAGAGATTTATTCGGCGCTACCAATGGACCAATGTGCAGATTATGAGGTATTGAAGAAGCACATTCTCAAAGCGTATGAGTTGGTTCCTGAAGCTTACCGGCAAAAATTCAGGAATGCCAGGAAGAGGGAGAGTGAGACCCATGTGGAGTTTGCCAGAGTGAAAGAAAACATGTTTGATCGGTGGTGTGAGTCAAAAGGAGTTGGGAACGACTTCGAAGTGGATCTGGTGCGTGACTTGATCCTGGTGGAGGAATTTCAACAGTGTGTCCACGAGGACATCAAAGTGTACCTGCAGGAAAAGAAAGTACCGAAGTTGTGGGACGCAGCCACCATGGCAGATGATTATGCCTTAACACACCAGATAGGGGTCCACGAACCTAACTCCTCGCCTAGATTTCCGCAGGGGAGTTGTGGAACAGCAGGTGCGGAGAACGACAATACATGGCGGCGGCCTCGAGATGATTATGGGGACAACGCTGATACCCGAACTGTTCGAAATCAGAGGGCGACGGGCCCAAGACAAACTTGTTTTCCGGGAGGCCCGAGGCAGACCACGAGTTTTTCCTCCGGGCCTACTTGCGCTTTTTGCAAGAAACCTGGACACTTGATGTCCAGTTGTTACCTCATGAAAAGGGAAAACCCAGAGCGGAGTCCGACTATTACAACTCCGAATGCGATGGCAAGCGTAAGAAATCGCCCACAGAAGAGTTACCAACCATTTATTTATGAGGGGTTGGTCTCACTCGAGGGAGACTTGACTAACCCAAGACCTGTTAGGGTATTGAGGGACACAGGAGCCCATCAATCCTTAATGCTTGAAGGCATTTTGCCATTGTCAAAGAGTACCGCAACTGGTGATAGTGTTCGGTTACAAGGGATCGGTGGCTGTGTTAGTGCCCCACTTCATGTCATCCATTTGGAATCCGATTTGGTGTCAGGACCGGTCACCGTCGGTTTACAAGCCACGCTTCCTGTAGAGGGAGTATCTGTGATTATCGGGAATGATTTGGCCGGGGGGCAAATTTATGGTAACCCGAGGGTGGGTAAAGAACACCGCAGGGGAAATAACACCACCCCAGCTCGGGATGGCGACAAAAGTGCCAAGTTATTTGTAGGGGGACTGAACTTCAACACAGAGGAAGAAGTTCTGACCTCTGTCTTCAACAGATATGGGCCGCTGGTGGAAGTGCGGGTGGTAAAAGACAGGGAAACGCAACGGTCAAGAGGGTTCGGCTTTGTCACGTTTGCAAGCACAAAAGATGCCAGAGAGGCAGAGAAGAATTGGAATGGTAAGGATTTGGAGGGTCGGACCATAACAGTAGGGAAGGCATTTCGTAGGCGTCGAGAGGTCTACAGAAGAGGACAATTTGGCGGTAGTTTTGGTGTTGGCAGCAGCCGATATTACTATGGAGGCTCCCAGAGTTACGGCATCCCCCGAAAGAATGATTGTCAGAGCACTGGCCGAGACGGAGGCCGCCAGTCAGGTGACTACTGGGTCAAGTGATCCCACCGTAACTGTTAGGAGTCCGGAGAAGTTGAAGCACTATATACGGCGGAGCCGCCGAGCCTGGGCTCCTACACGGACAAACCGTGAACGCCACGTTCTTAAAGGCGTCCAGGTAGTGAACTTTCCTGCACGGACTAACCGTGAACTCTACGTTCTTAAAGGCGTCCATGTAATGAACTTTCCTCCCCGGACTAACCGTGAACTCCACATTCCTTAAGGCGTCCATGTAGTGTATACTCAGTGTGGAAATGTAACTCATTGATTGGGACTGGTAACTCATTGATTGGGACTGGTAACGAAGCAGATAGACGATTTCGTAAATGAATGTCAGGAATGTGCACGAACATGGTAATCTCTTGTCCACCTGGTCACAGCCCCGGGCTGGAGCACCCCCCTATTGTTTGGTAAATGGAACTCGCAGCAGGAGGGGAGCGAGCTGGTGCCAGTGAGGCGACCGAGTAACGTTTGCGGAGAACGGATTAGGATTAGCGGAGGAAGGATTAATACTGCGGTGCCCATAAAAGAGTGAACATCTCCTTGACTCAGGAGCACTCATCCTCAGAAGCCCTGCCCGACGGAATGAACGCGTACCACGAGTACGGCGCTGCAGCCACGAAAGAGGGACTATGCGGATAGAGTTACCTGGTCCATTGAGTTAAACGGTAGTTATTTGGTATTGGAATGAAGTGAACAACCAGTTAATAAAGTTGTGATCTTTTGTAAACCTGTGACATCATTGGAGTCTCGAGTCTCACAACACTTCCCCGACAATCTGGAGGCACCGCTGGGATTTCGAGTGGACGTCGCCAAGGTAAGCATGGCGTCTTGGGGATGGTCCATTACGAAATACGAACCTGTGTTTAATTCTGAACATGGTGGAGGATGTGTGTGTGGGGCTTGCCGCGATATAGGTAAAAGTCACGGATGGAACGTTTTAAATGATTCTATTATTCGTGTGCTTGCGAGGATGCGTACGTTATACGCTGGGTGTTAAGAGCCTTACTCTGGTCTGCAGGCAAATCGGCTCATGAAGTGCACCATGAGGCGATTTGTTTGCCGGTTCGGTAAGGTCCGTACACGTGTACAATCGTGTACACCCGTTTTAAATTAATAAATAAATAATTTTTTTCAGTTTTCCCGCCATGTCTAAAACTCGTTTGATCAACGTATAAATTAATGACAGACAACGCCATCTCATGCCGGTCCAGAATTATTGTGAAAGATGGCGATTGGATGAAAATTGCATACCGACACTCCCTCACTGTCCCTCATTGTCCCTCATTTCCATTTCGGCTACCTGTCTCTTGCCCCCGCTCTTTCTTGCGAAATGAACGTTCTTTGAACAAGTGGAATGATTTTGGAATGTTTAGAGGTCATTGCAATATTAATTACTTGGGATCATTTGTGAAATTTCATGAACAGATATGTGCAATGGATGTAATTTGAGTGAGTATGAGAAAATTTGGTGCAGGATTCGTGGAATGTACAAGGCTGGTACATGTGTTTAGCACTTGAAGACGTACCCCTGAGCTGCCTGCTCAAGGTGTGCGATTAAGGCGGCAGACAAAGAAAGTATTATATACAGATATTTTTTCTCAGTCAAATTGGATGGGAAAAATGCACTTTTATATTTTCCCCCATTGCAATGTGCTTATATTTTGGAACGGCTAGGGGGATTTAAATAAAATAAAAATGAGTAAGCTTTTCAGACATGCTTCACGGTTAAATGAAAGACAATAATTAAGCGCTTTGGGGAAGGCAATGGCAAACCACCCAATGTCGTACACGATATTTTCAGCACGATCATGGATTTGAGAATGCATGTAACTTGCAGTGTTGAACAAATTAATACAGAGAGAAAGAGATAGACAGGGAGAGAGGAAGACATAGAGAGAGAGACAGAGAGAGAGAGATAGACAGAGAGAGACAAACAGACAGAGAAACAGAGAGAGAGAGACAGAAAGAAAGAGAGAGAGACATAGAGACAGACAGAGATAAAGATGATATTCAGACAGATAGAGAGAGACAGACAGACAGACAGAGAGAGATAGACAGAGAGAGACAGAAAGGGAAAGAGAGACAGACAGAGAGAGACATAGACAGACAGAGAGATAGACAGACAGAGAGAGACAGACAGAGAGAACCACAGACAGAGAGAGAGAGATAGACAGACAGAGAGAGAGATAGACAGACAGAGAGAGACAGACAGAGAGAGAGAGACAGACAGAGAGAGATAGACAGAGAGAGACAAACAGACAGAGAGACAGAGAGAGAGAGACAGAAAGAAAGAGAGAGAGACATAGAGACAGACAGAGATAAAGATGATATTCAGACAGATAGAGAGAGACAGACAGACAGACAGAGAGAGATAGACAGAGAGAGACAGAAAGTGAGAGAGAGACAGACAGAGAGAGATAGACAGAGATAGACAGACAGAGAGAGACAGACAGAGAGAGAGACAGACAGAGAGAGATAGACAGAGAGAGACAGAAAGTGAGAGAGAGACAGACAGAGAGAGATAGACAGAGAGAGACAAACAGACAGAGAGACAGAGAGAGAGAGAGACAGAAAGAAAGAGAGAGAGACATAGAGACAGACAGAGATAAAGATGATATTCAGACAGATAGAGAGAGACAGACAGACAGACAGAGAGAGATAGACAGGGAGAGACAGAAAGGGAAAGAGAGACAGACAGAGAGAGACATAGACAGACAGAGAGATAGACAGACAGAGAGAGACAGACAGAGAGAACCACAGACAGAGAGAGAGAGATAGACAGACAGAGAGAGAGATAGAGAGACAGAGAGAGACAGACAGAGAGAGAGAGACAGACAGAGAGAGATAGACAGAGAGAGACAAACAGACAGAGAGACAGAGAGAGAGAGACAGAAAGAAAGAGAGAGAGACATAGAGACAGACAGAGATAAAGATGATATTCAGACAGATAGAGAGAGACAGACAGACAGACAGAGAGAGATAGACAGAGAGAGACAGAAAGTGAGAGAGAGACAGACAGAGAGAGATAGACAGAGATAGACAGACAGAGAGAGACAGACAGAGAGAGAGACAGACAGAGAGAGATAGACAGAGAGAGACAGACAGAGAGAGATAGACAGAGAGAGACAGAAAGTGAGAGAGAGACAGACAGAGAGAGATAGACAGAGAGAGACAAACAGACAGAGAGACAGAGAGAGAGAGACAGAAAGAAAGAGAGAGAGACATAGAGACAGACAGAGATAAAGATGATATTCAGACAGATAGAGAGAGATTGCAGTGGCAACTCAGGGATGTAGAGATGCAGCCCAGCAATACAAGTGCACAGGTGCACAGACCAGGCAACGACAGAAACCGGTGTTTCAAGTGTGGACGGATGGGACATTGGAAAAGAGGATGTCCGTATACCAAAAGGAAGACAAGTTCATAGGGTAAACCAAGATCAAGGGTACCAGTGCTGACCAATACCTCAGACAATGATTAGGCCTTCATTGCGCCAAATCCCAAATGACGATTGGCCTCAACAAATTAGATTACTGGACAAACATGAATAACTGTCGATGATTCTTGGGTCTGAAAAGTTTTCGGAGCAAGAATTATTCATTTTTCTTTTGCTTGTAAGCAAATTGATAAATTAATTGATCAAATGCCGAAATTGGATCTTTTATGTTGGGCACAAAATTTTAAATTTACAAAGTTTGGAACAATTGCTTTGCAATTTTTTTGGCAAACCAAGTGACAAGAGTCACATCATGATCAGGTGGGAATTTCGGACTATTGTTCCACACGATTGATAGGTCAGTGGTCGACTGACATACAAATGGGTGGGTAGTCAAATTTGGATAAATTATTGTGGGAACTGAAAGGGTAATGTCAATGTGACGTCATAGGGGTTTTCTAAGAATAAACTTTTTGGTCCATTTGTGTATTAGCGCTTATAAAATTGAAGGACAAATTTTGAGAAATTGAAATAAAGTTGACACCCATCCGGATCTGTAAATAAGGGTTCCAACGCAAACAAATACGCATAATGCATGTGTGTGTGGGTATTTTGTGTGTCAGTGTTTTTGTTTTTGTGTATCAATATTACAAGATTGTTGACACCGACAGTGTGCCTTGTCTGAAAAATAGATAGTTCCATGGGGATGGGATCGCATATCGAGAGAATTCATAAAATAAAAAATAGAAATATAATTTGATTATGAAAATTATCACTTTTGTCAAGGGAGATGGAGAATAAAGATTTGATTTGCTGAGGTATGAGCAGCTATTCATTAATAGTAAAAAATTGGAAGTAATCTTGGGATTCCATTGTGATCGAATTTATATGAGAATCAAAGCTATTTATGGATATGAGCTTCATAAAAAATGTGGGAGTACAAAATTAGCCAAATTTTGGAGAGGTCTTACACTGACTTCCCAGAGTACTCTGCTCACGGATTTTATATATATATAAACTTGAATTTTATCAGAATATAAATTGGGCTGTATGTATGGATGGGTATAAGGCATAGATGATATGGGAAAATAGTAAAGGAAATTTTGCTGGTTTGAACTATTGTGAGTTTTGAGTTCTGGAGTTCAAACAAAGTCACTGGTTAACAGATGAGAATGGATAGTAAATAAATTCTTCGATGCTGGGTAAATTAACTACGATATTACTAAGACTTATGAGAGCTATTGTTCTTCCTTACACCAGTGCGAAATTATGGGAAAAAAAAATATATATATATTAGATCCAACATAATGAATCTATAAATGAATGTCAGATGGATAATATCCTCAATTTGTACTAATTATTTGATTGTGGGTAAAGGAATTAATTTATCATAGTGGATTGTTAACAGCAGCCTGAAAATGTCCTGAGAGTGCATCCATGTAATCGGAAATCCCAGATTTGTTTTTACAAACAACATTTTGGTAGAGGTCTTGTGTGGACGAGCACTTCCTTGGTAGATAAAAAACGGTACTGCATGCTGGCAGCCACTTTTGCGGCCAGTTAGGCCAAACAAATTGAGAGGAAATTGTAGTTAAATACGTAAGTTACACATGGCTATTTGTAAAAAGGAAATTTGTTGAGATGGGAAACATTTTTCGAAGGTTTATTAAAGTGTTATAATATGACATGTGGCAAGGCAAACTATTGGATGGGAAAATTAGATCTGGCTATAGAATAAATTTATTGACCCCTTGAAGTTAATTCTTCAAATCATTGTTTCACTGGCATTTTTTGTTCAAATTGGAAATAGTTTGGTAGAGCTTTGGTTAAAACCTTTGGTTGCGGTATCTTGGAACGAAATGATAAACCATAGGAGATTGATAAGAATAGAAAAAAAATATATATATATGGACCCAAAATAGAAAGTTGGATTCATGCCCCTCATTGCAAACAAGCACATGGGGCTAAGGTGGACGATCCCACAGAAAATGAGGCTGCACCTAGCAGCCCAGCAGAACATTCAGTGGCAGATAAATGATAGTCGTGATTTACAGTCATTTGAATTACATTTTAACACCCCTTGCATTGATAAACATTACATTTTCAACATGTGATATTCCTACTTGGGATAGTGACATTTATTTGCCTACATGACATACAATTACCTGCTGATATTAATACAACATGAGTGAAAAATGTATCACAACTACACTCATGATCAGGGGATTGAGTTCAACCCCGGGAGATAGGGGGATCAGGGTAAGACAAATAATCTGATTTATGTTACATATTAAGGGATTTTCTTTATTTACCTTTTAGGAAGCTTGTTAGTTTGGTATATAATGTTGAATGTCATCGACATATAATTATGTCATAGGTATGAATATATACAAGGAGTAGCAGACTTGTTTGTTGGTTTAGTAGTTATATTGGCAATTGTTTTAGTGGTGGCTTGCTTGAAAGCCTTAGTGACGGTATGTTTGAATAAGGTAACCAACAACACGATGATAACGGATGAAGTGACAAATGAGGAAAGAAATGTGGCACCAGAAAAGGAAGACTTTTATGGCGACATAAATACTGAGATTAAAAGATTAAATCAAGTGATGTTGCAAATGAATACAGTAGAATTAAGATAATGGCATAACGACAATGTTATGAGTTGTGTCAATTACAATATCAGTGAACTCATATCACCACGAGTGACACACTGTTAAAAAAAAAAAAAAAAAGGGAAAAGAAAAAGTGGAGAGGAATTATGGTAATAATACATTATGCTTAATTTGTTGGTTTGGGAAAATTGTTGTTGGGAATTAGATATTCCCGTTTGTGATTGTAATCATATACAATTTATTTTCTTAGAGTAGTGCTAAAATACCTGCATGAGTTAATTTTTGAACTATATTAACCTGAAAGCAATTGTGGATGCTATTCTTAGTTTAGTAGAAAAATACATACCTGATTGAATATTATTTGTGTGACGCATATAAATGAATATAACTTTTTTGTGTTAAGGAAAAACAACAAATTGTTGAATGTGAAACTGTCGGAAGATATACATGATTATGCTGATTTCATGGTAAGATGTACCCTATCTGATTCAGTGTGTGTGGAAAGCAGATTCAGATGTGACTGAGCATAAGGATAAGACGAGATCACATTTGAAGGGGGTGCTAACGGAATTGGGAAGAAGTTCGAGAAAGAAAATTTGTGGCTAAAAAATGAAGTTAAACGTGGCATACACCCTCTTTCTCAAAGAATGATGAAGACATTCTCCCGTGTAACTTGGAGATGGATGCTTACCTTCACCAAGGAAATTTATGTGACCATTTGCCTGGATCACACTGCAACATATGAAAGAAAGGCGATCACTTACTCTTGTTCGAAGGCTTGGAACATTCATCACATCAGAAGTTGCAGGACAACGACACCTTACCTGCAACCTCTGTGAAATGCGGGGACATATGTTATTACTTCACCAACTTCCGGGGAGCCAGCATGGAGCTGCAAACCAATGGCTGTGCCTTTTCACAACAGCTGTGCACGATTCTGCGGGCCACTCCTGGTATGGACCATGGATGACCTGAACACCATGGTCCCAACATCATTGTGGATGCATCCGGCATCCCTGTTCCACATCTTGCTGGCCAATCAACGTCACACCAATACTTGCTGCCCACTCACAATGAGGGAGGAGGCAAGTCGACTACAACTGGGTGAACGCCTTGTTCAGGAATTACTATGGTTTACAGCAAAAAGTGGCAAGAATGCTACATGGAGAGCAGGGTCAGTCTATGACTCCGCAATGTTACCACAACAGCGAAATCCTACACGAAGTAGTGCAGGTGCTATGAAGACATTAGGAGAAAATGTTTCATACCTGGATTCAAACACAAGTGATCAGCCCTTCCTTTCAAACAAAGTCAACATTTGTGTGGAGGCAAACGTTTTTGCCAGATGGTGCAGATGCTTTACAAAACTTGAAAATGAAGTGAAATTGTTGTATCTTGGTGATGGTGAAGTGTTGTTTTGAAAAGATATTTGTGATGCAAATGCAATAGATTGAACAATATGGAAGGAGTCAATGACCAACGAAATGTTTTGTGATTCTTGCAGGATGACGGTGTATGCCTAAGGGAATTTGATTACCAAAGTTATGGTTTGAATACTTGTATTGATATTTACTTGTAGATATTGATTATTTACTTATACTTGTAATGATGTTTACTTGCAGTGATTGATTATTTACTTATACTTGTAATGATGTTTACTTGCAGTGATTGATTATTTACTTATACTTGTAATGATGTTTACTTGCAGTGATTGATTAATTTACTTATACTTGTATTGATGTTTACTTGCAGTGATTGATTGTTTACTTATATTGATGTTTAGATTAATGGTTAATATAAACAAAAACAAAAAGATGAGGGAATTGTGGAAATGTAACTCATTGATTGGGACTGGTAACTCATTGATTGGGACTGGTAACGAAGCAGATAGACGATTTCGTAAATGAATGTCAGGAATGTGCACGAACATGGTAATCTCTTGTCCACCTGGTCACAGCCCCAGGCTGGAGCACCCCCCTATTGTTTGGTAAATGGAACTCGCAGCAGGAGGGGAGCGAGCTGGTGCCAGTGAGGCGACCGAGTAACGTTTGCGGAGAACGGATTAGGATTAGCGGAGGAAGGATTAATACTGCGGTGCCCATAAAAGAGTAAACATCTCCTTGACTCAGGAGCACTCATCCTCAGAAGCCCTGCCCGACGGAATGAACGCGTACCACGAGTACGGCGCTGCAGCCACGAAAGAGGGACTATGCGGATAGAGTTACCTGGTCCATTGAGTTAAACGGTAGTTATTTGGTATTGGAATGAAGTGAACAACCAGTTAATAAAGTTGTGATCTTTTGTAAACCTGTGACATCATTGGAGTCTTGAGTCTCACAACACTTCCCCGACATTCAGCTTGGCCTCCCAAAAAAGTGCTATCGAGGTGTTTAACTTTGGGGTTTTGGTCACCACCCCTTCACCGGCATTCAAGAGAAACTATAAGTAGTGACGCTTGGTCCAGAGTGAATTACCGTTGGAATCTCTGGGGGTTTTGTGAAATTTTGTTGCTTTGTTTTTGAGATGTGATAATTGTGCCCGGGGGAACTGATGATTTGGGGTGTGAGTTATTTTGTTTGTTTATCAAAGTTGGCCTGCATAGAAAGTTTTCGCTGGGTTCAAACTTTCTTTCTTGAAGGGGGGGAGTGTTACGGATTCCGGATTTAGGTGAATTACTATTCAGGTCATTGCTTATTAATGTTTATTCTATTAAAGGTTGTTGTGGTTAAATGGTTAGAGGCGCTCCTGATAACAGGAGACCGGAAACAGGATGGTGAACCGGAAGAAGAAAAAAGACACGAGGTCCTGGAGAAGCGGCTATCTTCTTCTTCCTCGCCCAGCTCCGACGCGAGCGGTGTCGATATTGATTAGCGTTGGGAACGCTGAGTTTGAAAAGCCCATCTGGCGAGAGGAGTTACCTGCGCGGGGTGATTGCCTGTTACGTGTCAGGTTGCCGTGGCTTCCTGGAAGGAACCAAGCGTCCGGCACTGTTCGCCTCGACGCCTCCGAGGGCGTGTACGGGTCGCACCTTGGGCCTCGCGCGCTTTGCGAGCCGCGCTTTGCTTTGCCCGCTTTGCTTTGCAAGGAGGTGTGCGCTGCAGCAGCTGTTCCCGGTACGTGACATGCACGTTTGGAGCACGTCAGCCAGGGGTCCGTTCAACCACCCGTGTGCGGAGAAGTCGACCTTCGCCTTGGTCTGGAGGGGCCCAGAGACATTGTGAGGGACAGTGACTATTGAGGGGTCGTGAGTGGGGAAAGGGGGGAAATATATGAGATGGCCATCTTAGAAATATTGTTGATTGATTGTTGATTGTTGTTGATGGATTGAAAATATATTATTAATTAATCCGGATCCTTGGTGTGGGGTTGCTTATTGACCTGAATTGTTTGTGTCTTTCATATTGATTGCATTACGAAAGCGTATAGATCATATATCTTTCTGGCGGGGTCCTCCCATGGTCCGGGGGTCACCAAGACCAGGTAGTTACCGGGAGGACCATGTAACAATATTCAAGAACATTATGGGTATTGACCTTGCCGTTGTAGAAGAAGAAAATTAATTTGTGTACGTAATTTGTGTAAATCAGGTAGATTTACCTGAGCCTCGACTTTGCCATTGAAAATACGTAAACTTTATGAATATATATATATATATTAATCGGTGTTAACTGCATTCTATGAACTATATAACAATTCAATAGGCTCGCATTAGAGGCAGGCATTCAACCCAAGCTGTGATGCCTATCTCGTTTTATAACAATGCAGCAAAGTAAGTTCGATTAATAAATAGAGAGATATAGTCCTTTGTTAGCCTGATATTGCTTAAATAGTATACTTTTATATGATACGACTTTTCATACGACACCTATATACACATATGTATTAAAAAGATTTTATACATAGAACTTATAAGAATGATGAATAATCCTCAATGATTCGAACTTTCTCCGACCCTGTTTTTCTCTTTAACCGATGTCTCCATGCACGCTATCAGAAAGAGCAGGAGGCTTTGTTTACATTTGATGAAGAAAGAAAACAGCTGACCCAAGGATTGGAGACTCGCGCAATGCTTGTTATTTTTCTTGAAACTTACCTGACCCCTCTTTGATCTTTGACTATAAAAAAGCCATTTCACGGCACCCTCGGAGAGTTCTTGGTTCACTTGTGATGTATTAAATGTAGTGTTGATCTGTGTCGAATGTAGCATAGTGATTTCGTTTTATTCGTGTATGTGTAACTCAAATGGAAGTGTATTCTGTAAATACCTTTGGTGGAAGTGAATCAAGTATTCCCATGTGTCATTAAATCTTTGATTGTCTTCTGAGACGAATGTGGACATTTAATTCTCTTGATTCTTGCCAAATCAATTCAAAGGCTATTAAAAATTCCACAACAGTAATGGCGACCGTGACATCTACTAACGCTGGAGCGATCTGGGGTGACAAGAAAGCAGGAAAGTGCACGGAGGTAAATGCAAAGAGAAATTCGAAGGTAAAGGACAAATTCTGTGCCCTGTGGAGTTGTCTTCACCTCGCACGTACTGCAATCTCTTTCTTCTCACTCTAAATCGTCTGGTGATGTATGAAAAGAATCAATTTCTGATTTAAATGACCATGTATTGTGTAAAGTGTGTGTTTACCTGTTTGCTTGTTTGCTTTATTATGTACAGGTGTAAAAGGTGTATGTACAGGTGTATTATGTACAGGGGTAAAACCCTCTCGCAGGTGGAGGTGTAATGTTCAGTGTGTGTGATCTGGTTAGATCTGATTCGGTTTTGAGTTCACCGGGCTCTGAAAATGAGTGAAACAACTCTAAAGGTGTGTGATTTGGTGTGTGATTTGGTGTGTGATTTGGTGTGTGTTCTGGCCATTTAAAGATTCGGTTAGCGGGTACACCGGATGCTCGATCGCATGAAATATGCCAGGTGTGTTTTGTCAAAACACAGGTGTCCGCATTTTGTCGCAGTGGTTCTTAACTGTTTCACTCACTTACTCTTGCTGCAGAAGAAGGGGTGATGAACAGTTATTTTTGGTGTAATGTGAAGTAAGTTGGTTGCTTATTTGTCACAGTAAGGTGACAGTTGTGTTTTTAAGCTTTGTTGCCGACATCGAGCTGGACTTGGTGTCAGTGAACTGCTAAAGGGCATAAAATCGTGTTGTGTGCATGGTAAATTGCATTGTTCCTGAGTTGATTTATCTGGTATGATTTATCTGGTACATTGGTGTTGAAATAATTGTGGCTTTGAATGAATTGTTGCTTTAATTGTTGTTGGTTGTTCCTTCCTCTGTTTTTCGATTTCTGCTTTTAGACCTGAATTGATTGTGGATTGTGGTTTTCTGTTGTCTTGATTTGACTTCTTCTTAAAGGTGGATTTAATGATTTGATTCCTGGAATCGGATTTGATTTGTGTTGGTTGGAAAAGTGATCGCTGATCCGATCTGTTTTTGAATTGTTTGATTTCATTTTGAGTTGATTGAAGGTAATAAGGATTTGTGTTGATTTCTTGATTTGCGTTGATCTGGAAATGTACAAATTCTGGTTGGGTTTACAGTTGGCGTTTTGGTTATGCGATTTACTGGTTCTGGTATGTGTATTATTGGTCATAGATTTGTGATTCGTGGAATTGTTTGCATGGCATTGGTTGCATTGTTGTAAGTAATTGTGTGCGTGTCTTGAATTGTCATAGGAAGAGTGGTTTCAACAGTAATGGTGAAAATGGTGTGCTTTGAAAATGGTGTGTAAGTCATGGGTAAATGAGAATGTATATGTGTGAAATACATTCGACGTGATTGAAGTTTGCAGATGGGCTGACAGCTACAATCCACGCAGATTGTGACCGACGCTAACATTTCTATGAATGTATAAATGGAAAATAGTTATTTAAAATACATATTGTGTCATGACACAAAAGGTTGAACGTGCGATTCCAGAAATGAGCAAGTATTTTTGATATAAGCTGACGTTTCAAGTGATGATTTGAAATGTTGGAAGCTTAGATCAATCTTAAAGATACAAGCTTTTCATCTGTAAGCTGCAAGTCGACCATTTGTTTAATTTTAGATATTATACCTAATATTTACATGCAAATGCATGACTGGTCTGGATTTGGACTGCTCTGTGAGTTTTTGGGAAACCGGTATGTATAGCTGGATTAGGTTTGAGTGGTTGTTACATATACTCTGGGTACATGTGACTTAACGGATGAATTGGACTTGCTGTGAACAGTGTAGATGCAAGAAGAGATAGACAGGGACACAATGAGCTGCTGGGTGAGCAATTGAGGTGGATTGGATGTTTTGTTGTTGTTGTTGTCTTGGGAG
Organism: Myxine glutinosa; assembly: GCF_964187855.1. NCBI lineage: Eukaryota > Metazoa > Chordata > Myxini > Myxiniformes > Myxinidae > Myxine > Myxine glutinosa. The sequence continues at coordinate 270,749,554 of NC_136262.1, read as the reverse complement.
TTCGGTTGTTGCATTGCCAAAGGTTTCTGTGTGGTGTGGTGTCTGTTGATAGCGGATTACCTGTTGTCTTGTGTGATGTAAGCAGGGATGTATGTAACTGTATGTAACTGCCTGGAGTCAGAGAAACAACTTCAGTTGTTGACATTGGCTGCAAATTGTCTGGAGTGCTTTAATTTGCACAGGGAATGAAAATTGGGATGACAATTGCATTCATTGAGTAAGTTACATGTTTCGTTTTGTGGATCTGGGGACAAGCTAGTTTGATGGGACCCTGGGGTCTTCTGTGTGTCTATGTGTTTGTCTGTCTGTTACACTGGACTCTTGGATGGGTTTTCATGAGACAAATTTCAGACAAAACCCCTCTTTGTAATTTCAGAATTGATCTACACCCCACCTCACTGTGAATCTTTGGACGGGTTGTATGTGTCTCAGAGGTTTATGGACAAATTTGGGTGTAATCTGGTGGACAGTATCAATGTGGAAGGAGACCGATAGACATCAGAGGTTAGAGTTGTGACATGGTGTTGTAGGGGAATTTGTAGCGGGGGACTCAAGACTCCAATGACCGGACACAGGTTTTACAAAAGGTTTGGTTTATATACTGGTTATTCACTTCATTCCATTTACCAAATAATACCGCTTAATTCAATGGACCAAGTTAACTCTTTTGGCATGGTCCTTCTCGTTCGGCCGATGTTCCTCCGCCACTCCCGTCGGTCAGAGCTCCTGGTAACAAGTCCTCTCGACTCAACGTTTGCTCTCGTTTATATGGACAAACTGGACTTAATCCCCTGTCCGCTGACCGTTAATCCTTTCTCCGCTAATGCCCCGAGGTCATGCATGTACCAAGTCCTGGCATCAGCTCGCTCCACTCCTGCTGTGAGTTCCGTTTACCAAACGATAGGGGGGTGTTCCAGCCAGGGGCTGTGACCAGGTGGACAAGAGATTATCATGTTCGGGCACATTCCTGACACTCATTTACGAACTCGGCTTTCACAGAGTTTGCAGGTAAAATGTATCTGCTTCGTTACCAGTGTTAATTAATAAGTTACCAGTGCCAATTAATAAGTTACACTGAGTTACACTTCCACAATTCCCTCATCTTTTTGTTTTTTGTTTATATTAACCATTAATCTAAACATCAATATAAGTAAACAATCAATCACTACAAGTAAACATCATTACAAGTATAAGTAAATAATCAATCACTTTGGTAATCAAATTCCCTTGGGCATACACCGTCATCCTGCAAGAATCACAAAACATTTCGTTGGTCATTGACTCCTTCCATATCGTTCAATCTATTGCATTTGCATCACAAATATATTTTCAAAACAACACTTCACCATCACCAAGATACAACAATTTCACTTCATTTTCAAGTTTTGTAAAGCATCTGCACCATCTGGCAAAAAACGTTTGCCTCCACACAAATGTTGACTTTGTTTGAAAGGAAGGGCTGATCACTTGTGTTTGAATCCAGGTATGAAACATTTTCTCCTAATGTCTTCATAGCTCCTGCACTACTTCGTGTAGGATTTCGCTGTTGTGGTAACATTGCGGAGTCATAGACTGACCCTGCTCTCCTTGTAGCATTCTTGCCACTTTTTGCTGTAAACCATAGTAATTCCTGAACAAGGCCTTCACCCAGTTGTAGTCGACTTGCCTCCTCCCTCATTGTGAGTGGGCAGCAAGTATTGGTGTGACGTTGATTGGCCAGCAAGATGTGGAACAGGGATGCCGGATGCATCCACAATGGTGTTGGGACCATGGTGTTCAGGTCATTCCTGGTCCTTACCAGGAGCAACCAGCAGAATCGTGCACAGCTGTTGTGACAAGGGCACAGCCGTTTTTTGCAGCTCCATGCTGGTTCCCCGGATGTTGGTGAAGTAATAACATATGTCCCCGCATTTCACAGAGGTTGCAGGTAAAATGTCGTTATCCTGCAACTTCTGATGTGGTGAATGTTCGAAGCCTTCGAACAAGAGTAAGTGATCGCCTTTCTTTCATATGTTGCAGTGTGATCCAGGCAAATGGTCACATTAATTTCCTTGGTGAAGGTAAGCATTCATCTCCAAGTTACACGGGAGAATGTCTTCATCATTCTTTGAGAAAGAGGGTGTATGCCATGATTAACTTCATTTTTTAGCCACAAATTTTCTTTCTCGAACTTCTTCCCAATTCCGTTAGCACTCCCTTCAAAATGTGATCTCGTCTTATCCTTATGCTCAGTCACATCTGAATCTGCTTTCCGCACACACTGAATCAGATAGGGTACATCTTACCATGAAATCAGCATAATCATGTATATCTTCCGACAGTTTCACATTCAACAATTTGTTGTTTTTCCTTTACACAAAAGTTATATTCATTTATATGCGTCACACAAATAATATTCAATCAGGTATGTATTTTATTACTAAACTAAGAATTGCATCCACAATTGCTTTCAGGTTAATATAGTTCAAAAATTAACTCATGCAGGTATTTTAGCACTACTCTAAGAAAATAAATTGTATATGATTACAATCACAAACGGGAATACCTAATTCCCAACAACAATTTTCCCAAATCAACAAATTAAACATAATGTATTATTACCATAATTCCTCTCCACTTTTTCTTTTCCCTCTTTTTTTTTTTTTTTTTTTTTTTTTTTTACAGTGTGTCACTCGTGGTGATATGAGTTCACTGATATTGTAATTGACACAACTCATAACATTGTCGTTATGCCATTATCTTAATTCTACTGTTTCATTTGCAACATCACTTGATTTAATCTTTTAATCTCAGTATTTATGTCGCCATAAAAGTCTTCCTTTTCTGGTTCCACATTTCTTTCCTCATTTGTCACTTCATGCGTTATCATCGTGTTGTTGGTTACCTTATTCAAACACACCGTCACTAAGGCTTTCAAGCAAGCCACCACTAAAACAATTGCCAATATAACTACTAAACCAACCAACAAATATTGGAGTATCTTAGCTACCACCCCTCCAAATGTGTTTCCCAACCATGCAAAGGCACCCCCTTTTATATAATCGTGGTATCTTGCTCCCTCTTGTCTGATTGTATCGGCTATGTTATAAATTTCTTCTGACTCATCAGGTATGTACGTACAGCAATCTGTACCAATGACTGCACATGTACCTCCTTTTTCTGCTAACAGCATATCTAATGCCATACGATTTTGTAATGCCATCGTTCTTGTTGCTGCCAGCTCTCTTGTAAGTTTTTCCAATCCACTTGCTGTTTTATTTGCCAACTTCTCCATAGCCAATGCCATGTGCCTGAGTTCTCGCCCTGCCTTCCAGGTTCCATAAAATGGAAATATTACCATTCCAATCCATTCCCCCATGCTAATAGTTCTTTTCTGCCTAGAATGCAGGATATGCGTTGGTGGCTTTGTTAACAGGCGCATGTGTGGAAGCACAAACCCAAGAAAACATGATCCTGACCATGTCAGTGGGAGATACGCATACGCCTTGTGTCCACATATAAAATATGTATTATTATAGGTCCATGTCGTATCTGACATCCAAGTTCCTTCCCAATACAAAGATATCATCTTTAAGCTAGTGTTCTTTACTGGGACAAGCAATCTCATATAGCCCAACTCGTAACTATAATGGTGGCAGGTGGAGTTTCCCATCAACTTATTATTCTCTGTGGTTCGATGTCGGATGAAACATAGGAGCCCTTTTATTTGTTGTTGAATAGTTACGTAAGGGGGCATAACTTCATTGTCATATTTAGGCCTATAACTGTCTTCAAATTCCTCACATTGATATCCCCCTTTTTCCCAACTAGCATCCCCTAGCATCATCGACATTGGTAAATCAGGTCGTATTGTTGCTACCAACCTCTGTGGGAAGCGACTACATAATTCATCCCAACCAAAAGGAACTGCCTCCAATGGTACTCCGTTCTCACTAGAATGCGGCATTTGTGTGCATATCCAACAATTACTTTCATTTGCTATATCAGCCCTTGTGTGGGCTAAATGTAAAAAAGTATTAATCCCGTGTAATCCATCGGGTTCTAAAGGTGTGTCCCTTTCTTCCATTAAACTTCTTTTTTGCTTATGTCGTCCCGCATAATCATATATCTGTATGTCGGCCACCAATGTTGCGTTTTGTTCTCTTATTACCCCGAAACAATGTATGCAACACATAGTCCCCACTACAAGAGAACTCATTCCTAGGATGAATATCACCATTTTCAAGGAGTATCCGAAGTAGAAGTCTCTGTTTTCCCCTGATTTGTCGGCTTGTCTTGATAAGGTCTTTCCCTTTGTCCAACCTGTAGCCATCTGTAAAACATGTGAGCTACCCCTTGTATATGTTCACACCTCTAACATAATTATATGTCCATGACATTCAACATTATATACCAAACTTCCTAACCTTTGTAAGCTTCCTAACAGGTAAATAAAAATCCCTTAATATGTAGCATAAATCAGATTATTTGTCTTACCCTGATCCCCCTATCTCCCGGGGTTGAACTCAATCCCCTTGGTCATGAGTGTAGTTGTGATACAATTTTTTTACTCATGTTGTATTAATATCAGCCGGTAATTGTATGTCATGTAGGCAAATAAATGTCACTATCCCAAGTAGGAATATCACATGTTGAAAATGTAATGTTTATCAATGCAAGGGGTGTTAAAATGTAATTCAAATGACTGTAAATCACAACTATCATTTATCTGCCACTGAATGTTCTGCTGGGCTGCTAGGTGCAGCCTCATTTTCTGTGGGATCGTCCACCTTAGCCCCATGTGCTTGTTTGCAATGAGGGGCAAAATGCAACTTTCTATTTTGGGTCCATATTTTTCCTATTCTTATCAATATCCTATGGTTTGTCATTTCGTTCCAAGATACCGCAACCAAAGGTTTTAACCAAAGCTCTACCAAACTATTTCCAATTTGAACAAAAATGCCAGTGAAACGATGATTCGAAGAATTAACTTCAAGGGGTCAATAAATTTATTCTATAGCCAGATCTAATTTTCCCATCCAATAGTTTGCCTTGCCACAGTTTGCCTTGCCCTATGATGTCACATTGAAATTACCCTTTCAGTTCCCACCATAATTTGTCCAAATTTGACTACACACCCATTTACATGTCAGTCGACCACTGACCTATCAATCATGCGAAACAATAGTCCGAAATTCCCACCTGATCATCATGTGACCCTTGTCCCTTGGTTTAAAATTTGCAAAGCAATTGTTCCAACTTTGTAAATTTAAAATTGTGTGCCCAACATAAAAGATCCAATTTCGACATGTGATCAATTAATTACTAATTTGCTTACAAGCAAAAGAAAAAATGAATAATTCTTGCTCCGAAAACTTTTCAGACCCAAGAATCATCGACAGTTATTCATGTTTGTCCAGTAATCGAATCTGTTGAGGCCAATCATCATTTGGGATTTGCAGCAATGAAGGCCTAATCATTGTCTGAGGTACCGGTACGCACTGGTACCCTTGATCTTGGTTTGCCCCATGACCTTGTCCTCCTGTTGACATACGGACATCTTCTTCTCCAATGTCCCATCTTTCCACACTCGAAACACCGGTTTCTGTCGTTTCCTGGTCTGTGCACCTGTGCATTTGTATTGCTGGGCTGCATCTCTACATCCCTGAGTTGCCACTGCAATCTCTCGTTGTCTCCTGAAACACGAAAAAATTCTCTGTACCGTCCTTTTTGGGGAGACAACTGGAAATCAGATGGGACAACCGTCACTTTCATTCCTAATTTCGAGGGCAGTTGTGCATTTGTCTCCTCCACTGTATCCTGTATCCTTTTTATTTTAAGTTCTAGATCCGTCATCCGTTCTTGCTGTTCCCGTTGTCTGGATTCACCATCCCAAAGATGGAATGCAAGCCAGTCTACCGTTAGATTCTGTCTCTTCCTGGCTTTCAATCTTTGTTCCAATCTTTCCAATCGACTTCGCTCAAATGTACCATCTCTTGGAAACTCCTCATCATGTCCCTTTGTCCACAAATACCAATTCTCGACCTGCCTTATAGCTTCTGCACCATAACGGTCGTACATATGATGTGTACAAGTACCTTTTTGTGGAATCTCTGGTTGTCCTTGTGTATTCTTGCAGGCTCCATTTCCCATTCTGCCTTTTATCAAAGTAGCATTGGATGTGTTGTAGTTTGTTCCTCTAAAGCTTCACTCGTACCTCCAGGAAGGGTCTCTCCACCTGTTCACACGGTGATTTCCAGAGAATCTCCCTCAGCTGTGGCTTTTGCACAATCCAATCTCACAGATCAGTATTTGCAGATGAGCCGGAGGGTCAGTATGAAATGGGTGAATCCTCAGGTGTCCGCTCTGTTGACGGGGAAATCACACAATGGTAACCGCACATATATATCTGTATATAAACTCACCACCTTGCTCAATTTTCCCAGGTTGTCTCCACATTGTTAATATCTCGCAAAGATATCAAAGCTTCTTTCTTGAGACCGCATTTTCATCAATCAAACAATCAATATATTCAATTCAATTTATTCAGTTCAATTTATTCAGTTAAATTTATTCAATTAAATTCAATCAATTAGATTCAATCAATTAACAATTCAATCAATTATTCAATTTCAATTAATTCATCAATATTCATCAATAAATCAAATTAATCATTTTGGATGACTCCTTGCATAAGCCCTTTCCCCAATGATGTCAGGACAGGTCCATCCATTGACTGAGATCGAATCTCATCGGTCGTCACCTCTGGTTCGTACCTCATGTTAATTGATGAATCACCGTCCTGTCCTAGGGTCATATCTGACATATTTCCCCATTTTGCCTGGTCTCCACAAATTTTCTTTGCAACCACTAAAGGCAACTCATCCTTCATTCGTGAGACAGCCAAAATGGATGGCAGATATTAAAGTTCTTTGGGAAAAATATCTCATCATTTTTCTTTTAATAGTACCCAAATCTCTTGGCAATATAAATTTCGTAAAACTCCTGAAATAAGACTGTAAAATTCCTTCAATCATGCTAAATTTTAAAACTCCATCGCTTGTAACACCCAATTTATCCCATAGGGCTTGAAAGTTCTTTCCCAAGTTCATGCAGCATTCTGCATTTGAACCCTATGATATCATTCATAATAATCATCATGATTTTATAGTCATGGTCCTATCATAATCATCTATTTAAAACGAACATTTCCTTTATCACCACAGCTATGTGGTATAATCAACAATAGAATAAAACTGTACATAGCAACAGGCTACCTCATGGCCACTTAGTATACCTATTGACAATAAGTCATAACAATATCGAATAATCATTGAACAATTCAAAAATCGCTTCCACTGCTCCAGCCGCAGCATTCGTTATTTTGTTTGCTCATTCACTATTCCTGATTCGTCATCAAGGATCTACATCATCACACAGCGTACTTAATTCCGCATTTTAATGAGAATTCAACAGGAATTTACGACTCAAAGGAAAAAGAACGAGCAGACCTTTTGCAGGATGATCGTTACAAAAATCGTTACATATATTAAAGTATTTATAATGTCGACAAATCATATCTTAATTCTTACAAAAATTTGGTTCTTTGAATAAATCACAGCACCGGGAGAACCGGCTCCAAAAAATGGATCTTTGTGTTTATTCAGCACCCTAGTAATTGGCTCTTTGTGTACTAATTACACAGCACCCAGGCCCCGCTCATATGGATCTTTGTGCAGCGCTGCACAGCACCTGAGCAAAAGGGGTTTCATCTACATTTTCCTTATCCGGTGTACCATCCATGATATTTGTTTGCTCATTCACTATTCCTGATTCGTCATCAAGGATCTCCATCATCACACAGCGTACTTAATTCCGCATTTTAATGAGAGTTCAATAGGAATTTACGACTCAAAGGAAAAAGAACGAGCAGACATTTTGCAGGACGATAACTGGAATTAGTCATGAAAATATATCCAAAATACACAAAAATACACACCCACACAAATAAACAACATTTATTCCGTTTAACAGAACAAACATTTCCTCTATCATGACATGCATGTCTTCAAAATTATATGACCAAGAGAAAAGTAAAACTAATTAAAACTGCGGGCAGTGATAATCCGGGGACCATACCGCTCCATCCTGATTGGACGAGTGCGTGCTAGAGTCGTTAACAACGACAGTCCAGATCCGATTGTTCAAAATTTCAACTCAATCGATCGAAAAATGAACGCAGGGATGCATTTTAAAGGTGCAGTGGCACTAACTGAGTTGCCACGAATATGGCCACGAAATTGCCAATATGGCCATCACAAAATATTTTCCTTAATCAATTGGCTCATAGCATAACCAATCTGCAAGTATTTCATCCGAAGATGTATCTCTGAGGACTTTTAATTAAATAAGTCATTTATAAATCAACGAGTTAATTTATTAAATGATTAATCAATAAATCAATATTTTCCTTGACAGCCACATCACTTGGTCAGTGTCATGTCCAAATATCAGCTTCCTTACTCAAAAGGTGCCTGAGTTAATGTAATGTAATTACTGTAATAAGATTACTGCAATTACTGTAATGATTACTGTAATTACTGTAATTACCGGAACTGTAATTACTGTAATTACCTCAGGTAATTACTGTAATGTAATTACTGTAATTTAATAAGAAATGTAATTAATTAAATAAGTACTTCATTAATCGCTCATAATTAAATAACTCGTGAATTCTTATCCGATTTATTTAACATTTGAGTGTCCCCATAACGTTGGAGCAAAACGTTGCAACAACGAAAGTGAAACGTTGTAGCGACGTTGTGGAAACGTTAGCACAACCCAACATTTGAATGTTCCCAAAACGTTGGAGCAAAACGTTGCAACAACGAAAGTGAAACGTTGCAGCGACGTTGTGGAAACGTTAGCAAAACTCAACATTTGAATGTTCCCAAAACGTTGGAGCAAAACGTTGCAACAACGAAAGTAAAACGTTGTAGCAACGTTGTGGAAACGTCAGCAAAACCCAACATTTAAATGTTCACAAAACGTTGGAGCAAAACGTTGCAACAACGAAAGTGAAACGTTGTAGCGACGTTGTGGAAACGTTAGCAAAACTCAACATTTGAATGTTCCCAAAACGTTGGAGCAAAACGTTGCAACAACGAAAGTAAAACGTTGTAGCGACGTTGTGGAAACGTCAGCAAAACCCAACATTTAAATGTTCACAAAACGTTGGAGCAAAACGTTGCAACAACGAAAGTGAAACGTTGTGGCGACGTTGTGGAAACGTCAGCAAAACCCAACATTTAAATGTTCACAAAACGTTGGAGCAAAACGTTGCAACAACGAAAGTGAAACGTTGTGGCGACGTTGTGGAAACGTCAGCAAAACCCAACATTTAAATGTTCACAAAACGTTGCAACAACCAATGATCACAAGTAATTATCACATTGCAATGACCTCTAAACATTCCTAAACCAATATCCCATTAAAATCCCATTAAAATCCCATTAAATCCCATATCTTGTCACCCTTTGCATTGTTGAAAGCAATTAATTCCATAACTCAATATTACCTCAATTTATATATACTAGGGCGTGCCCGCACGTACGTGCTTGCCCGTACGTGCTTGCAAAAAACATGCGTGCGAACAACAACAACAAAAAACTTTGAAACCACGTGGCAGTAACGACCACAGAACCCCCCCCCCCCCCCCCTCTATTTACATGAAATGGTTTGGTCCATTCGCAAAGCCAAAGCGAACGACCACAGAACCCCCCCCCCCCCCCCCTCTATTTACATGAAATGGTTTGGTCCATTCGCAAAGCCAAAGCGAACGACCACAGAACCCCCCCCCCCCCCCCTCTATTTACATGAAATGGTTTGGTCCATTCGCAAAGCCAAAGCGAACGACTTGCGAGTACGGTGACCATACCTTGGGACCCACTTGTCCGATTAATTTCAAACCTTGAAAAGGCACATCCTCGGGTCCCCAGCAATATACCTGGCAAGTTTCAAGTATATCGGACCGGTAGTTTGTCGAGAAACAGCGGTCGCATACAGACAGACCGACACACACACAACTAGAACGACGCTCAGTAGAGAGCATATCTCCGCCTTGGTGAACAGTTTATGTTTTGTATCCCACTGATAGGCCGGATCTGGATTCGGACCTGAACCAAAATGGAATCGGCGTGTTTTTGTCACCTCCCCAACTCATCCACCAGGTTCATTCACTCATCCATAACTTTTTTTTTTTTTATATATGAATAATATTCAAATAATAACATTAATAAGTATATTATGTTAAATATAATGTATATCGCTTTTCACCCGATCTCTTGATGGTGAAGAATCACTTTAAACAATTCTCGTAGCCGGATTCGCACCTGGGTCTTCACCAAAATCCAATCATTTCGTCCGTGTCACCCATGCTATCTGTCTGGCAAATTTCGTCAAAAAAAAACAACAGCACTGGTTTTGTTTCCTGGAAGCTTCCTGCAAAACGCTTTGCTTCTCGCAAAACGTCCGCCAATGGGAAGTAAAGGGAGGGAGAAGGAGCGGGAGCAAGAGACAGGGTGCCGGAATGGACATGAGGGACAATGAGGGACAGTGAGGGAGTGTTGGTATGCAATTTTTATCCAATCGCCATCTTTCACAATAATTCTGGACCGGCATGAGGTGGGATTGTCTGTCATGAATTTATTTGTTGATCGAACGAGTTTTAATTTGTCTAAATCCGACCAGTCGTTCCAAAGATATAAGCCGTTTTGTCGCAATACCATAAATTGGAATGAGGTAAAAATATATATATATAAATATAATTCCCTTTCCCGGTTCCCTGTCGCTCGCCGAGCAAGTCGAGTGCTTTGAACAAGTGCAAAAAAAAAAAAAAAAAAAAAAAAACTACTTTACCGGCCTTACACGTCTTGGAAGCAAATGGTCGCATGGTGCACGCATGCTCCGTTTGCTCCCAGGTCACAATAAGGCCTTTAATGACCAGCGCCGACCTTGTGCATTTGTATTTAGACAGCGCAAAAATACGTATTTACAGAAATCATTTAGGAAAACACGAATAAATAGAATCATTTAACACGTTTCATCCTTGTATTACCTATGGACAATCGCAAGTCCCACACACCAAATCCTCCATCTTCAGAATTCATATTTCATAATGCACAGATCCCCAAGACGTCATGCTTACCTTGACGACGTCCACTAGAAATTCCAGCGGTGCCTCCAGATTGTAGGGGAATTTGTAGCGGGGGACTCAAGACTCCAATGACCGGACACAGGTTTTACAAAAGGTCTGGTTTATTAACTGGTTATTCACTTCATTCCATTTACCAAATAATACCGCTTAATTCAATGGACCAAGTTAACTCTTTTCGCATGGTCCTTCTCGTTCGGCCGATGTTCCTCCGCCACTCCCGTCGGTCAGAGCTCCTGGTAACAAGTCCTCTCGACTCAACGTTTGCTCTCGTTTATATGGACAAACTGGACTTAATCTCCTGTCCGCTGACCGTTAATCCTTTCTCCGCTAATGCCCCGAGGTCATGCATGTACCAAGTCCTGGCATCAGCTCGCTCCCCTCCTGCTGTGAGTTCCGTTTACCAAACGATAGGGGGGTGTTCCAGCCAGGGGCTGTGACCAGGTGGACAAGAGATTATCATGTTCGGGCACATTCCTGACACTCATTTACGAACTCGGCTTTCACAGAGTTTGCAGGTAAAATGTATCTGCTTCGTTACCAGTGTTAATTAATAAGTTACCAGTGCCAATTAATAAGTTACACTGAGTTACACTTCCACAGTGTAGACAGATGGAAATTGCGATGTTTGCGCCATGGATGTTGTGTCCCAATTCTGGCAAAATTGGTATTTACACGTTACTACAATTGGTAGTGATGCATTTGGTGGTGATTAATTCTGGTAAATTTGGAATTGGTGGTGGTACAAAGATAACTATATTTTAGGTGTTGGTGTAACAGTAATTACCAAATGTTAGTTGTTGGATGGCAGAGGTAATGGTGCAGTTTAATGTTCACACTGTTTGGGAAAATAATGCTCTATGCAACATGATCCTAAAAAGAACCCATCCCTATATCTAAGGATCAGGGAGGGAAAGAATGGAAAATTTGGGGTATTAAAAGTTACGAAACTCAAAATATCTAGGTTTGGATGTGCAGTCATTGGAAAAATAAATTGAATATGATAACGGTTCCAGATATCTCTGCATACGAGGCATTCTTATGGGGTTAAAATTATTATTTTTATAAATAAAGGTGCATTCATGAGAAAGGAAATTTTGTCTGTTGAACTAATAGTTGTAAAGAAGAGGTGGTATTCTTCATCATTGAGAAATCGAGCGAAGGGCAATGTTAAATAAACTATTTGGAAAATTGGCAAATAAATTGATTATAATGAGGAAAATTTTGTTGGAAATATTGTAAAACCTACATAGATATACGGAAGAAAGATAAAGGGTAATGTGGTATATTAACTTTTATCGAATACCCACCAACAATATGTGTTTTGTAGGCAGTTACAGGGCATACTTTTGGCTAATACCTCAGATGGAATAAGACACTAAATATGATATTACAGTAACCGAGGATGTAAAATAAGCTGACTTTTCTAATAATTACAGTCCCGTTGCGAGTGCCATGTGAGTTCACCATATTTAACAACCACCCCCTCCCCCCAGATAGGAGGAGGGGGTGTGGGGGGGGGCTTGCGACCTGGCATATGACATTCCATACTTACGTCTAATAAATGGTTCCCGGTTGAATGACACCCATCCTGATATAATAATGAAAATGATAAGGAATTCCGACGCAAACAAATGTATATAAAGCATGGGTTTATGTAAAGTGACGGTGTAGCTGCCTCACAGTGGGATGGTATGTTTAGTAAACAAAGACAGATGTGATAATGGACAAGAGCTCACTAAGATGAGCCGGATGACTTGTGAAAAGAAATTTGATAAATGCTCCCTGAGAACGGTAATATTTTGATATGTACTGGGGAGTGGGTTCTGGGTAAAGATTTGCTGAATTAATAACACAAGAATTAATTAACACACATTAACACAGAATTAATACTTCTCTGCATTTAGCCCACACAAGAGCTCATTCATATAGCAAACTAGCAGAAGTACCCCGGCATTGCCGGGGCGGGTGAGGGGAGGGGAGGGGCGAGGGGGAGGGGAGGGGAGAAGAGGGGGGGAGGGGAGAAGAGGGGAGGGGGAGGGGGTGAGGTGGAGAAGAGGGGGAGGGGGGAGGGGGAGAGGGGAGAAGAGGAGGGATGGAGGGGGAGGGGGTGAGGGTGAGGGATGGGAGGGGGAGGGGGGAGGGTGGATGGGGGGAGGGGCGAGGGGGGGATGAGGGGAGGGGCGAGGGGCGAGGGGGAGGGGGAAGGGGGAGGGGCGGGGGGATGGGTGGTGGGGGGAGGGGGAGGGGAGGGCAAGGGGGAGGGCGAGGGGGGGAGGGGAAGGGGAGGGGAGGGGAGGGGGAGGGGGGTGTTAGGGTGGAGAGGGGGAGGGGGAGGGGGGAGGGGGAGTGGGGAGGGGGGGGTGAGGGGGAGGGGAGTGGGGAGGGGGGAGGGGGAGGGAGGGGGAGGACAGAGGGGGAAGGGAGGGGGAGGACGGACGGGGGGAGGGGGAAGGGGGAGGGCCAGTCAACAATGACGTTGCAGTTCTCATGGTCGGAGAGCAGCACAACAATCGCGACATCGTCCTGCATCTTCGAAAGAGCACGAAGCGGATTTTGGAGACTCACCGATCCTGTGACCCACGCCCTCCAGTACCGGCGTTGTCGGGCGGGGGAAGGGAGACCCGCACATTCCCAACCCGTACATTCGCCCTCTCGACTCAAGCTCGTATTCGATTCATATTCGAAATCGAAAGGGGAAATCCTTCGTATTCGAATTCGTAAACATGAAATATGAATTAAAATTTAATTCATATCGCACAAAATCGACACAAAACACGGTCGCATAAAGGTGAAAAAAACGCAATGGCTTTTCGCCTTGAATTACGTGCAAGCGTGTGACGTGTGACGGGATGGAAC